>NC_091580.1:1330715-1333215 GCF_042767895.1 Penaeus vannamei
AAATAGACAGACAGAAAAATAGACAGAAAAATACAGACAGACACAGACCCAAAAGGTACACGCAGAGAAAATGTCTTTGGGTGATACTAAACGTTGTTTGCAGATAGTTTACAGCCTTCTTTATGGTGGCAGTTGCAGGCACATACACAAGCACATCTAGATTGCTTTTATGTATATAGATAAAGTTAGGCATAGTGACTGGATAGATAAAAGCGGGAAGGAAGATCTTGAAATTGCGAAACTTTCTTATATTTTGCAGAAAGAAACAATAAGGAGAAATGAATCCAGACAGTATAGAGCTTATTTTATAACGTATCATATTGATAGATAGATAGATATGGTAAAGAAAGATAGATAGATGGTTAAATAGTTATACGATAGAGAGAAAGTATAACGTATTGTACAGACAGATGAACAGAGAGAGAGATAGTATAATGTATTATGTGGATAGATCAACATATAGATATGAGAGAAAGAGAGAGAGAGAGAGAAAGAGAGAGAGAGAGAGAGAGAGAGACAGAGAGAGGCAGACCGACAGAGAGAGAGAGAGAGGGAGAGAGAGAGAAAGAGAGACAGACAGACAGAGAGCAGTCAGAAAGACGCAAAGAGAGAGAAAGAGAGATTGGGAATAACAGAGAAACCCCAAGAAAGAGTGAAAGAGAGAGATAAGAGACTGAATGCAGATATATTGATCTTGTATTTTGTGAAAAGAGTGTGCATGACATATTTTTAAGAGAATTGGTTTTATCAGTCAAAAATATTTCTCGGTGAAGGTGAATCACGAATATATCTAAAACCAATTTGATGTTTTTATTTTTCTACTAAAATTTGGTCTAGAGGATAATCATTTATATATTGTTATTGAAAACTTGAGATAACAGAGAGAACAGACGATAGACAATGGTCAGATAGATGGATAGCCAGACAGACAGATATATAGAAACAAAGACAGATAAATCAATAGATATAGAACAACCTTCCCCCTAAAATAATAATAATAATAATAATAATAATAATAATAATAATGATAATGATAATAATAATAGTAATAATAATAATAATAATAATAATAATAATAATAATTAATAATAATAATAATAATAATAATAATAATAATAATAATAATAATAATAAGAAGAAGAAGAAGAAGAAGAAGAAGAAGAAGAAGAAGAAGAAGATCTGCACTTTTCTTTTCCTCCAATTCCATCTTCCATCCATCCAGATACCATGCGAATGAGTGTGAAGGAAGGGGGGAAGAAGAAAATATAATAAAAAATCTTAGAGGAATTTAGACAAAAGAACAACCTAGAAGAGAATAGGAAGAAGAAGGAGGGAATGGGATGACGAAGATGACCGATATTCCAAGCAAAAATGAAAAGAAAAGAAAAAGTTGAAAAAATATAACAGCTGACAGCAAGAAATACGATTTTGTTTGTTTTTGCTTTTGTCACGAAATGCTCTCAAAGCTCTTTTAAGTCATAGATATCTCTTCTTTTTTTTTGTATTTTAGATTTTTTTCAACATACACAAAACAGCAATAAGCGTTTCTGACAAAAGAAAAAACTTGAATAGTAAAAAGTTATTGAACAACAGCTTACAGTAAATCTCGCTGTTGTTGTTTTTTCTTGTCACAAAATACAGAATACTTGGTCTCAGAACATTCACTTGGTTTATTCATATAATCTTATTCTTTCTGCAATGTCCACATACACTCACAAACAAATGCAAACACAGAAACACACACACAGACACATACATTTAATTTAAGGGAACAAACACACATAAACACAAACACACACACACACACACACACACACACACACACACACACACACACACACACACACACACACACACACACACACACACACTGACATTTTATTTATTTGTTAGTTATTTGCTATTTCCCTTTTTTATTCGTTTATATCTTATTCATTTTCTTACTCCTAAATTTCTATGTTGTTGTTTTTTTTTGTCATTTTACATTTCTTTTCATTCTTCATTTGTTTATTTTTTATTCCATTTTCCATTTTTTGTCTTCATTTCTATTCTCCTTTCACAACACAAAATAACAACTCCTTACGTTTCCTTATAAAGATCTCGTGGTCCTATCGTTACCTTTCTTTTAAGAAGATAGAGATAGAGAGAGAAGAATAGAGATGCTGTTGAACGAATGATCCCTATATGGTCATCTCAGATCCAATTGGAATTTGCGTCTGTGTTATCTGAACAGGTTTGTCTGTCTGTTTGTCTGTCTATTTGTCTGACTGTGTGTCTGGCTATATATCTATCTAACTATCTGTCTGTCTATCTTTGTGTCTGTCCGTCTATTTGTCGATCTGTCTGGCTATCTATTTTTCAGTCAATCTATCTGTCTATATGTATAATTATCTATCTGTTTCTGTGTGTGTTTGTCTGTCTGTCTGTCTGTCTGTATGTATGTATGTATGTATGTATGTATGTATGTATGTATGTATGTATGTATGTATGTATGTATGTA
>NC_091580.1:1363215-1365715 GCF_042767895.1 Penaeus vannamei
ATATATATATATATATATATATATATATATATATATATATATATATATATATATATATATATATATATATATATATATATATATATATATATATATATATATATATGTCCTTAGGTACGTGATGTATATATGTCTGTCTGTAAGCCTATGTTATCACTTGTGTATGTCTCTAGATGCCCGGTATACATATGTGCGTTTGTGGTCCCGTTGTATGCCTGAGTGCGTCTATAGTTATGTGATATACACGCGTTTTGCCAATAAGGACGAGTATACATATGCGTGTCTGTGGGTAAGTCCTTTTTTCTCTATGTATATTCATGTTGCAAATATGTTGATATGTTGCAAACCTTTTCCTCTCTCTCTTATCCATCATTTTAGTTTTGTTCGTTGTACCTTGTGCCATAATTGCCTATCGTCTTTCCCTCTACATTTATCTCGGTCCATCTTCCTTCCTCTTTAATACCTTATCTTATCTCCGTTTTTATTTTTCTATACATGGTCCTTTAAACAAATAGAAAGATTGAGATAAAAAGTTATGAATATGCAGTGAGGGCGATACTAGGATAGATTGAATGGGTAGATGTAGATATAAAATAGATAGATATAGATTATAGAAGATAGAGGGAGGGGGATAAAGATTGAGATGAATGGCTGACAGGTAGATGAATAGACAAAAGGAGAGACAAGAAAAGAGGGAGAGGGAGAGAGAGAGAGAGAGAGAGAGAGAGAGAGAGAGAGAGAGAGAGAGAGAGAGAGAGAGAGAGAGAGAGAGAGGGAGAGAGAGAGAGAGAGAGAGAGAGAGAGAGAGAGGGAAAGAGAGAGAGAGAGAGAGAGAGAGAGAGAGAGAGAGAGAGAGAGACGGAAGAAGGGAGAGGAAGGGAGGAAGAAAGAGAAAGGAGAGAATGAGAGAGAGTGTGTGAGAAAGAGAGAGAAAGCGAGAGAAAGCGAAAGCGAGACGAAGGAAGAGGGAGGAAGGAAGAAAGAGAAACAGAACGAGAGAGAGAGAGCATCCTCCTGGGCCAGTATGAACTTGAGATGAGAGAGAGAGAGAGAGAGAGACAAAGACGGAGACAGAGAGACAGAGAGACAGAGAGAGAGACGAGGGAAGAGTGAGGAAGGAAGAGAGAGAAACAGAATGAGAGAGAGAGAGAACATCCTTCTGGGCCAGTATGAACTTGAGATGAGAGAGAGAGAGAGAGATAGAGACGGGGGGAGGGGGTTAAGAGAGAAAGAAAGATAGAGAGAGAGAGAGAGAGAGAGACAAAGACGGAGACAGGGAAACAGAGACAGAGACAGAAACGGGGGAAGAACGAGGAAGGAAGAGAAGAGAAAGAGAAAGAGAAAGAGAACGAGAGACAGAGACAGAAACGGGGGAAGAATAAGGAAGAGAAGAGAAAGAGAAAGAGAACGAGAGAGAGAGAGAGAAAGAGAGAACATCCTCCTGGACCAGTATGAACTTGAGTTGCATAATATCGCAATATGCTTTTTCGCGGTATCTCCGGATTGCCCATCTAGCCCTGCAATATCAAAGATTATTAAACCAGTGGGAAGAAAAATTGGTTTATTTTGCACGCCGCCATTTTACTCCTTTTTAGTCTCTCGCTTTGAAGTTTTCCTCGACGCTAAGACAAAGCTGAGGATAATCTACTTCATTAAGAAAACTATGAAAGGCTTTAGTATAACGAAGTATAAGATATATATATATATATAACGAAAAAAATATATAACGAAGTATAAAACTAAATATAACGAAGTATAAAATATATATATATATATATATATATATATATATATATATATATATATATATATATATATATATATATATATATATATATATATATAGCGAAAAATACATATAACTAAGTAGAAGATGTATATATAAGGAAAAAAATATATAACGAAATATAAAACTATAAAAGGCTTTAGTATAACGAAGTATAAAATATATATATAACGAAAAAAATATATAACGAAGTATAAAAAAATATAACGAAGTATAAAACTAAATATAACGAAGTATAAAATATATATATAACGGAAAAAAATATATAACGAAGTATAAAAAAATATAACGAAGTATAAAAAAATATAACGAAGTATAAAAAAATATATAACGAAGTATAACAAAATATAACGAAATATAACAAAATATAACGAAATATAAAACTATAAAAGACTTTAATATAACGAAGTATAAAATATATATATAACGAAAAAAATATATAACGAAGTATAAAACAATATATATAACGAAAAAGATATATAACGAAGTATAAACCTATAAAAGGCTTTAATATAACGAAGTATAAGATATATATATAACGAAAAAATATATATAAAGAGTATAAAACTATAAAAGGCTTTAATATAACGAAGTATAGAATATGTATATATAACGAAAAAAAATGTATAACGACGTATATAAATATATATATATATATATATATATATATATATATATATATATATATATATATATATATATATATATGTATAT
>NC_091580.1:1373215-1375715 GCF_042767895.1 Penaeus vannamei
ATCCAAAATGACATTGCAAATTAAAAGGATCCCAACGCTGCATATTTCACCTGTTCTCTTTCAGGCTTTGCATTCGGTGATTCACTACAAATTGTCCCGCGAGTGGCTGTCATGATAACAAACCTTTCTCTGCTTGCAGTTTGCAATTTCTGCATCCAGTCGGTTAGAGAGGAGAATTTATATTCACTAACACATAGATATGCGAAAATAGATAAACGTTTATGCTCATCTATAGATACATATATGTATATATACAATTATGCTACACATGCGCGGTGACGTAAATAGACATAAGTATACGCTCATATACACACAAATATACAGTTTTAAGCAAATACACACACAGATGAAAATTATAAATACATATAGATATATTGAAAGAGATATAGAGAGATAGATACAGGTATAGATATAGATAAAGATATAAATGTTTAGGCATTATATATGTGTGTGTGTGTGTGTGTGTGTGTGAGAGAGAGAGAGAGAGAGAGAGAGAGAGAGAGAGAGAGAGAGAGAGAGAGAGAGAGAGAGAGAGAGAGAGAGAGAGAGAGAGAGAGAGAGAGAGAGAGGGAGGGAGAGAGAGAGAGAGAGAGAGAGAGAGAGAGTGAGAGAGGGAGAGAGAGAGAGAGAGAGAGAGAGAGAGAGAGAGAGAGAGAGAGAGAGAGAGAGCGAGAGAGAGAGAGAGAAAGAGAAAGAGAAAGAGAGAGAAAGAGATAGAGAGAGTATACATATAGGTGTATATACACATATGCGTGTGTCTATATACATACTTTATTCATGATCAATCAGCTGATTTCTCCATAATTCCTATGACACTGCGATTCATCAAGAAACCAACAAATACACAAACATGTAGATGAATGCGGCTTAAGGTATTAATAGGGCGTAAAATAACAAGCCCTTTTACTTCACTTCCCGTAATCTATTTATGTAAATCACATGCCTTTTCCCCTATTTGTTGATGATCACTGAACGGCAACACTCGCAACCAAGGACTAGAGTTATCAGTTGTGATATTTTTCGTCAATTTCTTAATAGGTTTCATCAAAAGCGATTTAATGCTTCCTGTACGTAAAGTGGATTGATATAATAGTCTTAAATCCAAATCTGGATATATATAGAGAGAAAGAGAAGAAAAATATCAGGTAGATATTTATTGTTATTTATTTGTCTTACATTTTAACCAGGTTTCAGTTTTCAACAAAATCCCCAATGAGATACCGTAAAATTTCTAATTAATTTCTCATCAATTATTCTATTCATTGATATTTGTAAGTGATCTAGTATGTCATAATCAATCTCTTCTTTTCCAAACATCAACACACTAGTAAAAATACATTTATTATTACTATTATTTAAGAAGAACACGAGCAAACGATCTAAATCAAAGAAGTTCAGTTGCCGACACTCATAATTTTTGCAACAAATAAACCACGCGAATTGTTGCAGTTCCGCAATTTGCATAATATGAATTCAGAGACCATGGCACCGCTGGAATGGCAGGGACAGGTATGTGCGTGTGTCTGTCTTTAAAAAACACCTGTGTACGTCCACATGTACACGTAATTATCATTTTCATTGCCAGTATGGTCAGTATCATTAAATCATATTTTTATCATCATATTATTATTATATCAACTAGATTTGTCATTCTCATTATGATGGCGATGAAAGTGATAATGATGATGATTAACATCATTTTAATGGTGATAATGGTGAAGTTGCTGGTGTTAAGGATGATGATGATGATGATGATGATGATGGTGATGATGTTGGTGACGTTGATGATGATGGTGGTGGTGAAGGTAGTGATGATGATAATGATGGTGATGATGATAATGATGGTGGTGATGATGATGATAATGATGGTGATGATGATGGTGGTGGTTATGATGGTAATGATGATGTTGATAATGATGGTGGTGATGTTGCTGATGCCAAGGATGATGAGGATGATGATATTGGTGATGATAATGATGGTGAGGAGGAGGAGGAGTATGAGGATGATGCTACCAGTGTTGATCAGAATAATGGTAACAACTATTTTGTTGATAGTGAGAATTCTCATGGACAGTAACAATATACTTACCTACACATACACACACAAACCCACACAACCCACCCACACACACACACACGTACACAACCCCACCCACCCCCACCCCACAAACCCACACACAACCCCCACCCCCCCACACACAAACCCACACAAACCCACCCAAACCCCCACACAATCCCACACACACAAACCCATAACCCCCACCCACCCACACAAACCCAACCCCACCCTCCCCACACGTACACAAACCCACCCCCACCCCCACACAAACCCCCAAACCCCCCCACACACACTCCCAAACAGAACCACACGCCATGCCCACATTACCATGTATCACAGAGGCAAGGGAGTTTTACAACCCCTGTCCCCACTTAATGGTCGAGGCTGTTCATTTTTGCTCGCTCGGAATAAATTTGCGCTTCCTCTAACAGATTGCACGTG
>NC_091580.1:1399394-1401894 GCF_042767895.1 Penaeus vannamei
GGAGAGTAAGGGAGGGAGGATGGGAGAGGAAGGAGGGAGAGTAAGGGAGGGTGGCTGGGGGAAGAAGGGAGGGGGAGGATGGGGAGGAAGGAGGAGAGCAAGGGAGGGTGGTTGGGGAAGGAGGGAGAGTAAGGAGAGGTGGATGGGGGAGGAAGGAGGGAGGGAAGGGTGGTTGGGGGAGGAGGGAGGAGGGAGGATGGGGAGGAAGGAGGGAGAGTAAGGGAGTGATGGAGAGGATGGGGAAGGAAGGAGGAGGGAAGGGGTTAAGGTGGGAAGGAGGGAGGGAAGGGTTAAGGTGGGATGGAAGAAGGAGGGAGGGAGGATGGGGGGAAGGAGGGAGAGTATAGAGAGTGGGAGAGAGAGAGGGAGAGTAAGAGAGGGTGGTTGGGAAAGAGGAGAGTAAGGAGGGTGGTTGGGGAAGGAGGGAGGGAAGGGGTTAAGGTGGAAGGAGGGAGAGTAAGGGAGAGTGGTTGGGGAGGAAGGAGGGAGAGTATGAGGGTGGTTGTGAGGAAGGAGGGAGAGTAAGGGAGGGTGGTTGGGGAGGAAGGAGGGAGAGTTAGGGAGGGTGGTTCGGGGAAGAGAGGGAGAGTAAGGGAGGATGGGGAGGAAGGAGGAGAGTAAGGGAGGGTGGTTGGGGAAGGAGGGAGGGAGGTAGGATGGGGAGGAAGGAGGAGTGGTTGGGGAAGAAGGAGGGAGAGCAAGGGAGGATGGGAGAGGAAGGAGGGAGAGTAAGGGAGGGTGGGAGGAAAGTAAGGAGGATGGGGAGGAAGGAGGGGAGGGAGGGAGGATGGGGAGGAGGGAGGGAGGAGCAAGGAGGGTGGTTGGGGAGGAAGGAGGGAGAGTAAGGGAGGGTGGTTGGGGAAGGAGGATGAGGAGAGTAAGGGAGGGTGGTAGGGTAGGAGGGAGGATGGTTGGGGAATGGGGTTAAGGTGGGAAGGAGGGAGGATGGGGAGGAAGGAGGAGAGTAGGGAAGGTGGGATGGAAGAAGCGAGGGAGGGAGGATGGGGGGGAAGGAGGGAGAGTAGGTGGAGGGTGGCTGGGGAGGATAGAGGGGAGAGTAAGGGGAGGGTGGTTGGGAGGAAAGAGGGAGAGTAAGGGAGGGTGGTTGGGGAAGGAGGGAGGGAAGGGGTTAAGGTGGGAAGGAGGGAGAGTAAGGGAAAGGGTGGTTGGGGAAGGAGGGAGGGAGGGAAGGGGTTAAGGTTGGGAAGGAGGGGAGAGTAAGGGAGGGTGGTTGGGGGAAGGAGGGAGGGAGGGAAGGGGTTAAGGTGGGAAGGAGGGAGGGAAGGGGGTTAAGGTGGGATGGAGGAAGGAGGGAGGGAGGATGGGGAGGAAGGAGGGAGAGTAAGGGGAGGGTGGTTGGGGAAGGAGAGAGAGTAAGGGAGGATGGGGAGGAAGGAGGGAGAGTAAGGGGAGGATGGGGAGGGAGGAGGGAGGATGGGGAGGGAAGGAGGGAGAGTAAGGGAGGGTGGTTGGGGAGGAAGGAGGGAGAGTAAGGGGAGGGTGGCTGGGGAAGGAGGGAGGGAGGGAGGATGAGGGAGGAAAGAGGGAGAGTAAGGGAGGGAGGATGGGGGAGGAAGGAGGGAGAAGTAAGGGAGGGTGGTTGGGGAAGGAGGGAGGAAGGGAAGGGTTAAGGTGGGAAGGAGGGAGGGAGGGGAGGAAGAGGTGTAGGAAGGGAGGGAGGAAGAGAGAGAAGGGATGGAGGGGATTTAGGAAGAAGGGAGGAAAAGAAAGGTGAGGAGAGAGAGAGAGAGAGAGAGACCGACAGACAGACAGACTTAGAGACAGATAGGTAGATAGACTATCAGACAGACAGAGAATGGGAGAGAGAGACAAAGGCAAAAAAGAAATAGAAGCAAGCAGTGATAATGTTATTTAATTTTGAGAAGAGAATTCAAACTTTTTACCCCGGACGATTTTTTTCATTGACGCTCAAGTGTTAATACGGTCTCAACTACACAACTCATGACTGTACTATGTTGAGTATTACGTGTGTAACTATGCACATGTGAAAATCATTTTTTCTTGTCATATTGCCTGCTCTTCCATGCTTATGCATTTAAGGATATATTTTTTCATGTTCACAGTTTTTTATGGAATTCTGTACAATGCTCTGCGCTTATGTTGTTGATTACGGGCTATTTTTGTGAACAATACAGCGGCCATGTGGAACAAATAGACATTAGTATCCATCACAGTGTGTTATCTGAGCCCATCAAGTGTCGAAAAAAGTGCAATTAGGGACCAACCAATTCATACAGCTTACGGAATCCAAGAATATTTCAGTGTTTGTTTGAGATATAATGTACAAGTGTTCGCTTATATACTTCATCGCATAATTTACACTTAGTTTCTTCAACTTTACAGACTGTACAAATGTATGTGGTTTCCAGAGAGCAAATCATCTGTAGGAGCAAAAGAAATAATCCGTGACATACACCCAGAAAAAAATGTGGAAAAGTATGAATGAGAACAAATATCTTCACAATACAAGTGATGTATT
>NC_091580.1:1409394-1414394 GCF_042767895.1 Penaeus vannamei
ACAGACAGACAGACAGACAGACAGACAGACAGACAGATAGATAGATGATAATAACTATAGTTACCTCTATTGCCATCGGAATATGGATAACTGATGCAAAAAAAAGATACTGGATCCGAATCACCAAAGTACAATGGCATTTAAGTCAGGCTAAGACACACCTCGAGTAAAAATATCATATAAATCTGTTCATAACTTTTTGAGCTATCCTGCTAACCAACAAACTAACTAACGAACCAACGCTAACAAAACATTCTTGGCGGAGGTAATACGTGCTTAAAGGAAACTGAAAAACGACAAAAAAATACGCACGTATCCAAATTAGCAATGAAAATTCTTATCAGGAAAATGGATACGAAAATAAAAATGAAAAAACAAAAAAAGAAAAAAAAAAGTTTACGCACGTATCCAATTTGTACTCGTCCGAATGATCAGACTCGATGTGAAAAAAAAAGTTAAAAAGAGATTAATTGATGTTAAAACGTTGCTATGCTTTTTTTTTTCAAAGTCTAGATGATATTTCAGTGGACTTACAAAGACGTTTAATCTGATTAGATTTTATTTGGATGTTGCTTTATTTACTTACTTATTTGGTAATTTGTTTCGTTACTGACTTAATCTCTTTGCATTTTATTCGTTCATTTATCTACTTATTCATTTATCCGTCTCTTTTATTTGGACTCAGCATACTATTTTGATAATTCATTTATTTATGCGTTGATTAAATTATCAGTTCTCTTACCTATTCATTTATTTATCTCCATATTTACTCCTTCCTTCGTTTATTAATTTTCATTGAGGAAAACAAACAAACACTGACATTACAGCTATAGACAACCCGTGGATGTTGAAACAGCAAACTTCATTTCGAAATATGAACTCTATAAAGCCACTTCATAAGGCTCATTTTCATTGACTGACTGACTCGGTGGGTGACCAAAATGGATGATTTAATCTGGGAAGTTGATGGTGATGAGGAGGAGGGAAAAGCATGGTATAAAATCTCTCTCTATCTCTCTCTCTCTCTCTCTCTTTCTTTCTCTCTCTCTCTCTCTTTCTCTTTCTCTTTCTCTCTCTCTCTCTCTCTCTCTGCCTCCCCCCCATTCTCTCTTTCTTTTTTCTCTTTCTCTCTCACTTTTTAATTATCGTTATCTCTCTCTCTCTCCTTTTCTTTCATTCTCCCTTTATCTTTATCGTTATTTATCTCTAATTCTTTTTTTTCTCTTTCTCTATCTATCTATCTATCTATATCTATGTCTCTAATAATAAAAAAATAATAAAAAAAAATAGGTGCTCAGTTAAAACATTAAAGAATAGTCCTTGTGCACATCTGTTCCTGGATCAGAAGCCAAACGTTGACCTGACCTTTGAACTGTTGCAGTGACGTTGCACGATGAAGGCTGCAGTGTAGAGAGAGGCAGGTGTAAGTAGATCAAGGTCACGGACACACTCGCTTTGCTTGCCAGGTGAGTAGCAGGTACCTGGGCTTTTTCTTCACTGACTGCATTTGGGTTTTTAATTTTTGGTTTTGGCTTTGTAATGCGAACAGATAGTTTTTTTTTTTTTTTTTTTTGTCTATTTTTCCACTAAGTCTTTTTTTATCAGGTTTTGTAATGCGACCAGACAGTTTTTGTCTATTTTTCCACTAAGTCTTTTTTTATCAGGTTTTGTAAAGCGGCCAGACAGTTTTTGTCTTTTTTCTACTACACAGTCTGTTTTTATCAGGTTTTGTAATGCGACCAGACAGTTTTTGTCTTTTTTCTACTACTCAGTCTGTTTTTATCAGGTTTTGTAATGCGACCAGACAGTTTTTGTCTTTTTTCCACTAAGTCTTTTTTTATCAGGTTTTGTAATGCGACCAGACAGTTTTTGTCTATTTTTCCACTAAGTCTTTTTTATCAGGTTTTGTAATGCGACCAGACAGTTTTTTTGTCTTTTTTTCCATTACTCAGTCTTTTTTATCAGGTTTTGTAATGCGACCAGACAGTTTTTGTCTTTTTTCCACTAAGTCTTTTTTTATCAGGTTTTGTAATGCGACCAGACAGTTTTTGTCTTTTTTCCACTAAGTCTTTTTTTATCAGGTTTTGTAATGCGACCAGACAGTTTTTGTCTCTTTTCCACTGTCTTTTTTTATCAGGTTTTGTAATGCGACCAGACAGTTTTTGTCTCTTTTCCACTGTCTTTTTTTATCAGGTTTTGTAATGCGACCAGACAGTTTTTGTCTCTTTTCCACTGTCTTTTTTTATCAGGTTTTGTAATGCGACCAGACAGTTTTTGTCTTTTTTCCTCTACTCAGTCTATTTTTATCAGGTTTTGCAATGCGACCAGACAGTTTCTTGTTTTGTTTTGTTTTGTTTTGTTTTGTTTTTTGTCTTTTTTACACTGCTCAGTCGCCCTCTTTTGCAACTGGTGTGTGTTATTGCAGGTCACCTTGTTCAGTTGTTTGTTGTGGCTGGTTGGATGTTGTTTGTAGGCTCTACTTTTCTGGTCAGCAGCGATGCGACACTGATAACCATACCTTCTCTTTCTTTCTTCTCCTTCATCTTCTTTTTTGTTCTTCCTCTTCTTCTTCTCCTTTTTTTCCTCTTCTTCTTTTCTTTCTTTTTTCTTCTTCTTCTACTTCTCTTTATTTCTTCTTCTCTTTCTTTTTTCTTCTTCTACTTCTCTTTCTTTCTTCTTCATCATCTTTAATTTTCTTCTTCCTCTTTTTCTTCTTCTTCTTCTCCTTTTTCTCTCCTCTTCCTCTACTTCACACTCCGTCTATATTTTCCTTCATCTTCTTATTCTCTTTCTTTCTTCTTCGTCTTTTTTAATCTTCCTCTTTTTCTTCTTCTTCTTCTTGTCCTTCTCTCCTCTTCCTCTACTTCACACTCCGTCTATATTTTCCTCGAATTTCATGAGGTCAAAAATGACAAAAAGGAATACTTCATCATCTCCTTCTACTTCTCTTTCTTTCTTCTACCTCTCTTTTTCTTCTTCCTCTTTTTCTTCATCTTCTTCTTCTCCTTCTCTCCTCTTCCTCTACTTCACGCCCCCCCCCCTCCGAGTCCCGAGTTGTCAGGATGTCTGTGCCGATGTGGTGAGACTTTTGGAAACCTTTTCAAAATGATTTTGTTTGTTATGTAAATAATTCACTCTTTAAAGGGACTACAAGGGACGTGTCTGTCTGTTCTGTTAACCTTTACTGTCTCTTTTGTAATCAGTGGAAGGAGGTTTATTTGTGCATTTGGGTTATTTCTCTTTTCTCTATCTTATTTCTTTATTTTTAAATGTGTCTCTATCTTATCTTTCTCTCTTTCTTTTTCTTTCTCTCTCTCTCCCTCTTTCACTTTACCTACCACCTACCTACCTACCTACCTACCTACCTACCTACCTACCTACCTACCTACCTACCTACCTACCTACCTACCTACCTACCTACCTACCTACCTACCTACCTACCTACCTACCTACCTACCTACCTACCTACCTACCTACCTACCTACCTACCTACCTACCTACCTCTTAATATTTCTTATTTCACTATATGTAACGGTACTGAACACTTGTGTCTTGCATAATACACTTAATTGGAAAAGTTAAGTTTCTAATTGAATTTTCAAGTTTGTGGATTTTTGTATTAAGCTTTTCTTTTCTATCTATCTATCTATTTCTCTCTCTCTCTCTCTCTCTCTCTCTCTCTCTATATATATATATATATATATATATATATATATGTATATATATATATATATATATATATATACATTTTATATATATAAACATACATAAATATATATATATATATATAAATAATATATATATATATCTATCTGTATATATATATATCATATATATATATAAAAATATATATAAATACATATATAAATATACATATAAATATATATACATATCTATATATATATATATATATATATATATATATATTTTTATATATATATATATATATATATATGTATATATATATATATATATATATATATATATATATATATATGTATGTATGTATGTATGTATATATACATAATATATGTATAACTATCTATCTCTTTCTCTCTCTCTTCGTTTTGAGGCAACTGTGCAAGGGAATCCGTGGAAGAAGGAGAGAGTAATATAGATCAAAGAGACAAACAAACACAGAGATTAATATTCAAATACCAGCCTAAATTTGGTTACATCAATGGTTCTTAATTTTTTTCATATTTAATATTTATTTAAAGATCTTACTCC
This sequence comes from Penaeus vannamei, assembly GCF_042767895.1. NCBI lineage: Eukaryota > Metazoa > Arthropoda > Malacostraca > Decapoda > Penaeidae > Penaeus > Penaeus vannamei. Next base: position 1,413,625 of record NC_091580.1, read on the forward strand.
TTAATAATCATATTTAATATTTATTTAAACACAAGAAATTACTCCTTAATTTTTCATTCATTAAAGTTTTGCCGAATGAACGTACTCACAACTTTAACTCTTAATTTCATTCTATCAAGAAAAGCTTTATGCAAAAATCTACAAACTTACAAATTCAATTAGAAACTTAACTTTTCCAATTAAGTGTATTATGCAAGACACAAGTGTTCAGTACCGGTACACTTAAACACTTACTTTAAAAAGCTGGTACACACCTTGGTCTTCTGGAGATGGAAGGACTTGGTAGGTAAGACAAAGACTTTCTCTCTTGCTTTTTGACTTTCTCTATTTCTCTTTTTCTCTCATTTCTCTCTCTCTCTCTCTCTTTCTCTCTCTTTCTCGCTTTCTCTCTTTCTTTCTCTTTCTTTCTTTCTCATTCTCTCTCTCTTTTTCTTCTTCATTTTGTTTTTCTTTTTCTCTCTCTCTCTTTTCTTTCTCTTTTTTTTTCTCTTTTTTTTTTTTCTTTCTCTCTCTCTCTCTCTCTCTCTCCCTCTCCCTCTCCCTCTCTCTCCCCCCCTCCCTCCCTCCCTCCCTCCCTCCCTCTCTCTCCTTCCCTCCCTCCCTCTTATATTACCACAACCAAATTGTAAGTTTTGCCAAAGTTATGATAATTACGTTGAATTTGAGAACTGTGAGATTATTGCAGATGGACAGGCAATAAACCACTGTGATGTATATTTACGGATCACCATAGTAAACAAACACATAGAATGGGTAAGTTGAAATTCTCT
>NC_091580.1:1431894-1434394 GCF_042767895.1 Penaeus vannamei
CTTCCCTCCCTCTCCTCTCTAACCCACCTCCTTCTCCTCCTTTCCTCTCCCTCCCTCTGTCTCGACTCCCCTCTCCTTACTTCCCTTCCTTCTTCCCTCTCCTCCTCAGCCCTAGTTCCTCCCTCCTCCCTCTCTTCCCAGTTCCTCCTCCTCCTCCCTCCTGTCTCCCAATTCCTCCTCCTTCCTCCCTCCCTCCCTCCCTGTTCCTCCTCCCTCTCTCCCTCCCTCCCCATTTCCTTCCTCCCTTCTCCTCCTTTCCTCTCCTTCCCTCTGTCTCAACTCCCCTCTCTTTACTTCCCTTCCTCCTTCCCTCTCCTCCTCAGCCCTAGTTCCTCCCTCCCTCCCTCTCTCCCCAGTTCCCTCTTTCCTTCTCCTCTCTCCCTCTCTCCCCATTTCCCTCCTCCCTTCTCCTTTCCTCTCCCTTCCTCTGTCTCATCTCCCCTCTCCTTACTTCCCGTTTGCAATAACCTTTTTTATTGGTTAAAATTCGCTCATGTGATTGATTGGGAAATCTCGGTTGATGGAAAATCTACGAACAGATTTCTTTGTGGATTGAAATTCGATTGTCTGACCGATTTAGGAATTCATGGTCGAGGTTCGAAAGTCCGCTTAGAACAGCCTTCTTCTACAGGTAGATCTTCTGTGTTCTTTAGTCTGTAGGTTCTTTAAAACTCAAAGTTGCAAGTGAGCTTTATTGAAGCTAGTTGCAACACACGTCTAAAGTACAAAAGTACATACGAGCGAATACACAACACATGCAACCTGCAAGTTTCCTCGGGCTCAGCTGTCTCGCTCTCTGATTGGCTGAGGGGGTTGGCGCCTGCCTGGAATGTCCGAGGGACCATGACTATAAAACGACGGAAGGATGCAAGGCTTAAAAATAATACGTTACATTAACAGGTATATATATATGTACACTGTATATAATAATATATATAATAACATATAATATATATAATAATATACAATATATATAATAATAATGTATATAATAACACATGCAACCTGCAAGTCTCCTCGGGCTCAGCTGTCTCGCTCTCTGATTGGCTGAGGGGGTTGGCGCCTGCCTGGAATATCCGAGGGACCATGACTATAAAACAGTAGGATGCAGGGCTTACAAATAATACGTTACATTAACAAGGCATACATGATATACGTACACTGTATATAATAATGATATCTATACAGTAGAAATTCGTTTATTCGGTTGATTGGGAAAATTTAGTTGATGGTCGAAAGTCCGCATAACAACCTTACTCGATGGTGAAGATTGTTCAAGTGTCTTCTGAACGCTTGTGGATGAACACGCGTCGCTGACAATCTTGGTAAACAACGTAATTGATAAATAAATACTCTATTTTCTTTCTCTCTCTCCGTTCAACAGTTGAATGGCGTGTTAAACTGCGTAATTGGTAAATAAGCATTCTATTTTTTCTGTTTGTTTGTTTCTTTCTTTCTTTGTTCAGTGGCGATTCGTTTCTGAAATGTTTTCGTGTTTTACTATTAGATTTAGTTTTTTTTATTGAAGGTGGGAGGACATACTACGATAAAAAGTTAATAAAACATATTGCTTCTAAAGATACTGACTTCTTGTAAACAGTGTTTTTCTTCTAGCGATCTTTCATGTATTTTTCTTTTCTTTTGTTTTTTACTATTCTTTTATATCTCTTTTACGAAGCTAAACTCCTTTCGTCTTTTACCCTTTATTTTCTTTCTTTCATTCTTTTTCTTTTTTCTCTCTCTCTTTTTTTACTATTCCTTTCTATCTCTAAAATCCCCGATCTTTTTTTTTTCGAAACTAAACTCTAGGACTTTTTATACTTCTTTTTCCTTTTTTTCTTTCTTTCTTTCTTTCTTTTTCTTCTTTTACGATCCTTTCACATCTCTGAAATCCCCGATCTTTTACGAAGCTAACCTCTCGGACTTTTCTTTTTATACTTTTTTCTTTTTCCTTTTTTTTCTTCTTTTTTTCTTTTTTTCTGACAGAGGAACAGAAGTCCAATTTGTCTTGATGCTTCGTCTGGTTTTCTTGGGAGGCTTGTCCACGTTGGGGTTGAGGGGCGGTGGGCGGTGGGGGGGAAGGGAGGAGGGGACAGGGAGGGAGGGAGGAACTGGGGCTGAGGAGGGGAGAGGGAGGAGAAAGGAGGGGGACTGGGAGGGAGGGAGGGAGGGAGGGAGGAGGAACTGGGGAGGAAGAAGGAACTGGGGAGGGAGGAGGGATCTGGGAGGAGGGAGGAGAGGAAAGGAGGAGGGAACTGGGAGGGAGGGAGGGAGGAGATGGAGGAGGAACTTGGTGAGGGAGGGAGGGAGGAGAAGGGAGGAGGGAAATGGGGAGAGAGGGAAAGAGGGAGGAACTAGGGCTGAGGAGGAGAGGGAAGGAGGAAGAGAAAGTTAGGAGAGGGGAGTTAAGAAAGAGGAAAGGAGGAGAAGGAGGTGGGTTGGAGAGGAGAGGGAGGGAATGGGACTCGGGGTGAAATGGAGGGAGGGAGGAGAGAAAAGG
>NC_091580.1:1451894-1459394 GCF_042767895.1 Penaeus vannamei
TATCCAATAAATTTTTCGGTTTTCCTTTATTTACTTATATATAACAGAAATTTAAACAGATATAAAACAAAACAAAAAAAAATATTCGCTTTATAATAATATCCAAGACTAAAATTATTAGATTATTGAAATTGCTTTGTAGATTATATTAGATAGTGTAAAGTTATAATTTTTTTAATTGATATAAGAGGCAAATAATAAATATATTTGTTTTTTGTCGTAATTTCCACCAAGTGAAAATCTATTAAGTTTATTTGTTTGTTTGTTTTGCAAAAGATTTCATAAAATAAAAAAATGATTAGATTCAATTCATGCAAAATTAGAATTTGCTAAGAGTGAAAGTTTTTTTGTTTGTTTGTTTGTGTGTTTGTTTGTTTTTTATTCATGTAAATTTTAAAGGAATCGTCGCTGTTTTTCTTCTTCTTCTTCTTCTTCCTTTTTTCACTCAATTCTGTTTTGCTTCTTTATGAATGAATTTATAAGCATCATAATATATGTCAAATTTGTTGCGTGTGTGTGTGTGTTTGTGTTGCTATGTATGTTTGTGTCCATGTGTGTGCGTGTCCATGTGCGTTTGTGCGTGTGTGTTCGTGTGTGTTTCCACGTGAATAGATGTAAGACAAATAAAATACAGTCAACTACAAAAAACTAGAAAAGAAAATGGGACACAGACAGAACCACAGAAGCGAATGGAAAAAAGTGAAGGAAAATAAAAATAAAAGATAGAATAAAACAGACGCAAAAATTAAGGAGGATGAGAGGGGAAGGCAGGAAGAAAGGAGGAGAGAGAGAGGGGGAAGGATGAAGAGCAGGGAGAGGAGGGAGGGAAGCAGGGAGAGATGGAGGGGGAGGGGGGGGTACAAGAAAGGGAGGGAGGGAGGGAGGAGGGAAGCAGGGAGGGGTGGGGGAGGGAGGGGGAGGAGGGAAGCAGGGAGAGATGGAGGGGGGAGGGGGTACAAGAAAGGGAGGGAGGGAGGGGAGGAGGGAAGCAGGGAGAGATGGAGGGAGGGAGGGGAGGAGGGAAGCAGGGAGGATGGGGGGAGGGAGGGAGAGATGGAGGGAGGGAGGGAAGCAGGGAGAGATGGAGGTAAGGAGGGAGGGAGGGGAAGAGGGAGAGATGGAGGTAAGGAGGGAGGGAGGGGAGGAGGGGAAGCAGGGAGAGAGATGGAGGGAGGGAGGGGAGGAGGGAAGCAGGGAGAGATGGAGGGGAAGAGGGAAGCAGGGAAGGGTGGGGGGAGGGAGGGGAAGAGGGAAGCAGGGAGAGATGGAGGGAGGGAGGGCACAGGAAGAGAGAAAGGAAGGAAGGGAATAAAACACGCTCAGAGCATTGCCTGGATATTGTAAATCCATTCTACAATTCCCCATTTTATATTTTTTTCTCTCTTACTTCTTTTATTTCATTCCTCTCTCTTATTTCTCTTATACCTTCACCTATTATCTTTTTTTAACAATTCATTCCTCTCCCTTCTTGTAATCTCCATACAAGCGTTCGTAAAGGCGAAAAATATCTGTATAAAAATAGGATTTTAGTCTCTACTTCCTCGCAGTCCATCAGTAACATGTCGAGAACGTGTTGTTGATGTGCAAGTTGCATGCATTGGCCCCGACGGATGTGATCGAGTCAGTCTCTCTCAGCTTGTGTGTGTGTTGTGTGGGAATGACGTTTTCGACTTCTCTTTATCCCTTTCTCTCTCTCTTTATCGTTTTTTTTTTTCCTCTTTTCCTCCGTTTTTCATTCTCTTTATTATTCTGTCTTTCATCCTTGTTTGTTTTTTGCTTTTTATCTGTATACTGTATGTGTCGTTTTTATTCTCTCTTTCTGTCTCCGCATATGTCTCTCTCTCTCTCCCTCTCTTTCTCTCTCTCTCTCTCTTTCTCTTCTCTCTCTCTCTCTCTCTCTCTCTCTCTCTCTCTCTCTCTCTCTCTCTCTCTCTCTCTCTCTCTCTCTCTCTCTCTCTCTCTCTCTCTCTCTCTCTCTCTCTCTCTCTTCTCTCTTCTCTCTCTCTCTTCTCTCTCTCTCTCTCTCTCTCTCTCTCTCTCCCTCTCCTCTCTCCCTCTCCTAGAGCACATTAGAGCACAGATATTCTAGGCTAAGAAAGGAGGGAGGGAGAGAGGAGGGAGGGGAAGGGAGGAGAAAGAGAGAGAGAGAGAGAGAGAGATTAGAAGGACTGAGAAACGATGGAGAAAGAGAGAGAGAGAGAGAGAGAGAGAGAGAGAGAGAGAGAGAGAGAGGGAGAGAGACAGAGAGAGAGAGAAAGAAAGAGAGAGAGAGAGAGAGAGAGAGAGAGAGAGAGAGAGAGAGAGAGAGAGAGAGAGAGAGAGAGAGAGAGAGAGAGAGAGACAGACAGAGAAGAGAGGAGCGAAAGAGAGAGAGAGAGAGAGAGAGAGAGAGAGAGAGAAAGAGCAGAGAGAGAGAGAGAGAGAGAGAGAGAGAGAGAGAGAAGAGAGAGAGAGAGAGAGAAAGAGAGAGAGAGAGAGAGAGAGAGAGAGAGAGAGAGAGAGAGAGAGAGAGAGAGAGAGAGAGAGAGAGAGAGAGAGAGAGAGAGAGAGAGAGAGAGAGAGAGAGAGAGAGAGAGAGAGAGACAGACAGAGAAGAGAGGAGCGAGAGAGAGAGAGAGAGAGAGAGAGAGAGAGAAATGAATTGTTATATATTAAAGATTCTGAATCTTATTAAATTTCCCTGACAATGTAAAAGTCGCTGAAAATTCTAAGAAATAATTAACTAATAATTGATTCTTGGTACAAAGGAAATAACTGATTAAGTTTCTTTTGTATGTTGGAAGAAAGAAGCAAAATAGAAGAAAAAATGAAAGAGAAAAGATATAAAACTGAAATACCGAAATGAAATGAGAAAAGAAGAGAAAATATGATACGAAAACATAATACAATAATTCAAAAACGAAAAAGACAACGAAAGAATCAGATATAGAGAAAAGAAACAAAACAGAAAGGCAACAAATCACCCTCTCAAAAAATAAAAAATAAAAAATAATAAATAAAACCAAAGTGAATTAAGAATAAAACAAAACCCAAATTCAAACCGAAAAAAAAACACGAGAAAGAGATGAAAAGCCCCCTCCCTCTCCCCCCTCCCCCCAAAAAAAATGAAAATAAGAAAAAATAAATAAAAGAGAAAGATGCTACCCCCATCGCCATTTTCCTCGCATCTTTTTGGCGGGAATTTTGACAGCGCGAGAGTGGCCCCCTGTGGTCACGTGACACCCTCGTAGATACGGGAGAAAAGAGACTGTATTTTAAACCCAGGAGAGAAGGCTGTGGATGGGAGATGGGGAAATAAATTCGGTGGATGGGAAGGGAGGAGAGTGAGGTGGTAAGGAGAGAGAGATGGAGAGAAAGGAGGTAGGGGATAAAGATAGGGGAAGAAGGAGAGAGGGTGAGATGGAGGGAGAGAGGGAGGGAGAGAGAGAGAGAGAGAGAGGGGGGGAGGGAAGGAGAGGGAGAGAGAGAAAGAGACAGACAGAGAGAGCAAGGGGAAAGAGAAAGACACACACACAGAGTGAGCGATCGAGAGATAGACAGGCCAAGCGAGAGAGAGGGGGAGACAGAGACAGACAATATAAACAGAAACAGACAGTCACAGACAAAGACAAAGCGAGCGAGTGTACGAGCAAAAGGGACAGAGAAAGACAAACAAACAGAGCGAGAGAGAGGGTGGGAGACAGAGACAGACAAATAGACAGATAGAAAGAGAGAGAGAAAGAACAAGCGACAGAGAGAACGAGAGAGAGAGAGAGAGAACGAGCGAGCGAGAGAGAGAGAGAGAACGAGCGAGCGAGAAAGAGAGAGAGAGAACGAGCGAGCGAGAGAAAGAGACACAACCAGACAGGACAACCGAGAGCCTCAGACAGACAGACAGACAGACAAACAGACCGACCGAGAGCGAGAGAGAGAGAGAGAGAGAGCGAGAGCATCCGCCCGAGAGGTCCACGGGGAGAGATGACGGCCTCCAGCCTCTAAAATTCATGGCCCTGGAGCGTGGATCAGGAGCGGGACCGGCCAGTGCATCCACCTAAATGCCAAGGTAACCAACACGTGATGGAGATTTATGGGCCGAGGCGAGAGGGGCCGAGGTGGGACGACGAGGCCGCTACATATATATTTATGGACGCGTGTTCGTGTGGTTATTCATTTTTTTTCGTGTTTTTTTTTTTTTTTTTGTCTTTTTTCTTTTTTTGTGTGTGTTTCTTTTTTCTTTTTTCTCTCTTTCGTTCTTTCTTTGTATTTTTGCATATTTTATTCTCTCTCTCTCTCTCTCTCTCTCTATCTATCTATCTATCTATCTATCTATCTATCTATCTATCTATCTATATATATGTGTGTGTGTGTGTGTGTGTATATATATATATATATATATATATATATATATATATATATATATATATATATATAAATATATATATATATATATTTATATTTATATATATATATATATATATATATATATATATATATATATATATATATATATATATATATATATATATATATATGCACGTGTGTCTGAAGATATGCACATGTGTGCTTGCGCTTATTACTTGTGTGTATACTGACTTAGTAATCAATTATTAAGATCAGTTAAGTGAGAAAAATAGAGACTGCAATGTGCAATCAGCAGAACAGACAGACAAAGAACCAAACATTTCATTAGAATGCAAACACGAATTTGCCTTAAGGTGACAAGGGTCGGGGGGGGGGGGGGTTGGCAGTTCAATGAAGGTGTTGTTGTCTGTCTGTTTAGAAATGGTGTATCTGTATTGTTATTTATTTATTTATTGTTATTATTGCATTTACTGATTACGTTGGTTTTGTAATGTTTTGATATTGGAACTGAGAGAAATTAAAATGATAGAGAGACGTTTTATGAAGAGGTTTTGGCTTCAACCGCTCCACGAGGATGGCCCTGTCATGGGGGATGGGGGGGGAGGGGGGGGAGGGAGAGTGTTGAAGCGATGTTTTTGTTGTTGTTTTCTTTCTTTCTTGTTCTTTTTTTTCTTTCTTTTTCTCTTTTTCTTTCGTTTTCATTTTTTCTTTCTTTTCTTTCTTTATGTTTCCATTCTTTCTTTTCTTTTATTTATTTTTTTCTTTCTTTTTCTTTATTTATTCTTTCTATCTTTCTCTTTTTTTTTTTTCTCTTTTTTTCTTTCTCTTTCTTTTTTCTTTCTTTCTTCCTTTCTTTTCTTTCTTTCTTTCTTTCCTTTTTCTTTTTCATTCTTTCGTTCTTTTTCTCTCTTTCTTTCTTTCTTTCTTCTCTTTTCTTTCTATCATATTCTGTCATACTCTGTCATATATGCAAACGCGCATGCATAATTAAGTAGATAGATAGATAGATAGGGACATTTTTTATGTATTTATGTATATAAACATAGAGGTAGGTAGGTAGATAGATTGATATATGTATGTCAGAATATAGCAGCGTGGTAGTCGTGACAAAATTTCTTATGTAATGATTTTACGGATTTTAGAAGTCTGTCTCTTTCTTTCCTTCTTTCTTTCTTTCTCTCTCTCTCTCTATCTATCTATCTCTATCTCTCTCTCTCTGTTTCTCTCTTTCTCTTTCTCTCTCTGTCTCTCTCTCTCTCTTTCTTTCTCTCTCTCACTCTCTCTCTCCCTCTCTCTCTCTCTCTCTCTCTCTCTCTCTCTCTCTCTCTCTCTCTCTCTCTCTCTCTCTCTCTCTCTCTCTCTCTCTCTCTCTCTCTCTCTCTCTCTCTCTCTCTCTCTCTCTCTCTCTCTCTTTCTCTTTCTCTCTCTCTCTCTCTCTCTCTCTCTCTCTCTCTCTCTCTCTCTCTCTCTCTCTCTCTCTCTCTCGCTCTCTCTCTTCTCTCTTTCTTTCCTTTCTCTTATCCGCAAGAGACCCAGAAGGCCCCGTCATCTCCCTCTGAGTTCGCATTAGCCTCTGAGACACGGATCGGGTGTCACGTGTTGGCGTTCGTGGAGGTTAATCCGCAGCGATCCGGATTACGACAATCGCGCGGGAATTTTGACGTGGATTTGGTCGTCTCCTATATCATTTCTTTACCGCATGACGGATAATTGAATCTTTTCGTGATGTCGGATTACTTACGTGGATGAGCATAATTTATTACGAAGTTTAGGCGTGCGTTTGGCTACATAGGAAGGCCGCCCACGTACTAGCTCTCAAAGCGGTGAAGATAATTAAATGTTACGCCCACTCGGAGCTGAAACGGGGTGTGCCGCCATCTTGTTTTTCTTTTCTTTTATCTTATTTTAATTTTCTTTGTTTCTTTCTTTTCTTTTCTCTTTCCTTTTTGTTGTCTATGTCACTTTGGTTTATTGTTTTTTATCGTTTTCCATTTTTTTTTCTTATGCGATGCTGCTCTCGCTCTCTTTTTCTCTGTCTGTGTCTCTCTCTCTCTTTCATTCTCTCTCTCTCATTCTCTCTCTCTATGTCTCTCTCTCTCTCTCTCTCTTTCTTTCTTTCTCTCTCTCTCTCTCTCTCTCTCTCTCTCTCTCTCTCTCTCTCTCTCTCTCTCTCTCTCTCTCTCTCTCTCTCTCTCTCTCTCTCTCTCTTTCTCTCTCTCTCTCTCTCTCTCTCCTTTGGAACATTTCAAAAATTTAATTTTCCATTTACCTTTTATCTTTTTTCCGTTGTATTCTTCTTTTCTCATACTGTTGTTGTCACTTTTTCAGACATATTCAAAAGAATATTTCTTCACTCATAATCTCGATCGAATTTGATGTATGTTTTCATCCGCAATAAAATTTGCAGTGCAAGGGGTGGGTTAAATGGCAGAAAATTTTATAAAATGGATTAGCAAAGAAAGGGGAGGGAGGAGACAGAGCAAAACAGACAGACAGAGAGAGACAGAGACATAGACAGACAGATAAAGAGATAGAGATGTAGACAGACAGACAAGGAGATAGAGATGTAGACAGACAGACAAAGAGCTAGAGATGTAGACAGACAGACAGAAATAGAGATGTAGACAAACAGACAAAGAGATAGAGACATAGACAGACAGAGAGAGATAGAGACATAGACAGACAGACAAAGAGAGATAGAGACATAGACAGACAGACAAAGAGATAGAGATGTAGACAGACAGACAGAGATAGAGATATAGACAGACAGACAAAGAGATACAGATGTAGACAGACAGAGATAGAGATATAGACAGACAAAGAGAGATAGAGACATAGACAGACAGACAAAGAGATAGAGACATAGACAGACAGACAAAGAGAGATAGAGACATGGACAGACAGATAAAGGGTTAGAGACATAGACAGACAGACAGAGAGAGATAGAGACATAGACAGACAGATAGACAAACGGATACAGACAGACAGACAGAGAGAGATGGAGACAATGCAACAGGCAGAAAGATACAGACAAACAGACATACAAAGACAGAGAAACAAAGACATAAAGAGCCAGACAGACAAACAGGAAGAGACAGAGAAACAAAGACACACAGAGACAGACAGACAAACAGGAAGAGACAGAGAAACAAAGACATA
>NC_091580.1:1471894-1474394 GCF_042767895.1 Penaeus vannamei
GGTTCATAGCGCCGAAATCCTTTTAAAATTCATCGCGAATAATTAATATTTGATATCGTTACTGGTAAACTTTATCGCCCTTGTAGGAAGGGGAAAAGGAGAGAATGGGAGACAAAGAGATTTGGGAGGAAGAGAGGGAGGGAGGGAGGGGAGGTGAGCGGGAGGGAGGGAGGGTAGGGAGAAATAGAGGGAGGTAGGGAAGGTGGGAGGAGGGAGGAAGGTGAGGGGGGAGGGAGGGAAGGTGAAGGAGGGAGGGAGGGAAGGAGGAAGAGAGGGAGGGAGGAAGATAGGGAAGGTGAGAGGGAGGGAGGGAGAGGGAGAGGGAGGGAAGGGAGAGCAGGGAGGCAGGGAAGGGAAGAAGGGAGGGAGGAAAATGAAGGAAGGGGAGGGGGGGGAGGGAAAGCAGGAAGGGAGGAAAGGAAGGTGAGAGGGAGGAAGGAAGAGAGAAAGGAGGGAGGGAAAGAAAGACAGGCAGACAGACAGACACAAGGATAGACAGCCACAGAGAACGAAAGACAGAGAGAGAGAGAGAGAGAGAGAGAGAGAGAGAGAGCATAAGAATATAAGAAACAAAGAGAGAGAGAGAGAACAAAAGAAAGAGAGAAAGAGAACGAAAGAAAGAGAGAGAGAGAAAGCGAGAGAGAGAACGTGCTCTATCACCAAGTACTCACTATGAATGACTCCGCCAAATTTGCCAAGAAGGGAATTTTTGACTTATGTCGAAGGAGGAACATTGGACGAATACTTTTTTAAAAATTCGTGTATCTTGAAGGAGAAGGGAAAGCAAAGAGGGGAAATGGAAAGGGAAAAGTGTGTCTCTCTCTATATATATGTATCTATCTATCTATATCTATCTATCTATCTATCTTTCTCTGTCTGTTTCTCTCTCTCTCTCTCTCTCGATCTATCTATCTATATATCTATCTATCTTTCTCTCTCACTCTCTATCTCTCTCTCTCTCTCTCTCTCTCTCTCTCTCTCTCTCTCTCTCTCTATATATATATATATATATATATATATATATATATATATATATATATATATATATATATATATATATATATATATATATATATATATATATATATATATATATATATATATATATATATATATATATATATATATATATATATATATATATATATGCATGTGTATGTCTCTATATGTATCTGTGTGTGTACTTTGTTCGTATAAAAGAAAATAAATAAAACATGATCAGTAAGGATGGATTACCAATCTAAAACGGAAATGAACAAATAAAGAAATAAACATAAAGGAAGTAAAAACTAAAAACAAAAAAACATATATAAGACGTATGAAGAGAGAAGGAGAAACCATTAAAGAATAAACCACCATTATTGAGATTAAAACGACTTGATTGATGAGGAAAAACCCGATCAGCTGATCACTCTCTTCAATGGCCTTCGGGGTGGCAGAAGAAAGTGTTGTCAGTGGTGATGAGTGGACTGTTGTCAGGAGGTTGTCAGTGGGGTCCTCTTTTCAGGGGGGGGGTGAGGGAGGTAGCTACTCATACCCACAAAGAGAAGAGGATGAGTGGGTGTTGTGAGTGTGAATGAGGGAGATTTTAAGCTGTCTGAGAGGATGTTGTCAGTGAGAGATAGATAGGTTGTAAGTACCCTGGGATGAATGTTGTCAGTGTTCAATAAGTAGATTTTTTTATGGTAGTTTGTGATGGTGTCAGTGTGAAACATTCAGCTCATAAGTAGTCTGAAAAAATGTTAGTGAGAATTTATCAGTGAGAATATACACACATATGTGTATTATATATAAACATATATATATGATTATATACATATATGCATATTTATAAATATATATATATATATATATATATATATATATATATAGAGAGAGAGAGAGAGAGAGAGAGAGAGAGAGAGAGAGAGAGAGAGAGAGAGAGAGAGAGAGAGAGAGAGAGAGAGAGAGAGAGAGAGAGAGAGAGAGGAGAGAGAGCGAGACAGACAGACAGACAAAGAGAGAAACAGAGAGAGAGAGAGAGAGACCGACCGACAAACAAAGAAAGAGAGGGACAGACAAACAGACAAACAGACAGACAAATCCACATACACATAGGTACATGCGATGATTAAGAGTAACCCCTTAAAAGACAGAGTAGACCTTCGAGAAGAGAAAAGTTTACCCCGTTAATAACCCACCTCCCCTCGTCCCCGACCCCCACCCCCCTCTCGCCATCTGTCTCTGCTTACAGGTGGTGATCCGCTAATGTGTTCTAATGAGAAAAGTTGCGGGATGTTCTGAGTGTTGTGGTTGTTTTCCTTTTTTGTTGTTTTTTCTCTATCTTTTTATTTTTTCTGATTTTTTTCCGATTTTTTTCGATTTTTTCTTCTTTTGTGTGTGTGTGTTTTTCGTCTTTTTTCTTGTTTTAATTTACTTTTTTTTCTTCTTAATCTTCTTTTCTGCTTTCCCTTGTATTTTTTATTTCTCTTTTTTTTCTTTTATCCTTTTTTTTTCTTTT
>NC_091580.1:1484394-1486894 GCF_042767895.1 Penaeus vannamei
CCGTACTTTCTTCTTTTTCTTCTTCTTCCTCTTCTTCTTCTTCCTCCTCCTCTTCTTCTTCCTCTTCTTCCTCTTCCTCTTCTTCTTCCTCCTCTTCTTCTTCTTCCTCTTCTTCTTCCTCCTCCTCTTCTTCTTCCCCTTTTCCCTCTTCTTCTTCATCTTCAACCCTTACCATTGCTCTTTCTTCCCATCCCTAATCACTACCACAATCACAATCACAATCACAATCACAAACATCCACCCCATAAATTCTTAATCACTGTTATTATCAACCACAATCATAATACCACAGCTACTACCGCTTCCACTCGTACCCTCCTCAGTTCCCAATCATCATTAAAACCTACCCCATTAGCATCATCATTATCTTCTTGATATCCACTCCGTCTTATAATCCAGGTAAGACGACGTACAGGTAACAAGACCCTCATTAGTACTTGGGGCTGACGTAATTATCTTAAACACGTAAGCACGTATTATATTTACTATTATTGTTGTTGTTCGTATTATAATTGTTTTCGTTGTTATCATTGTTACCATGTTTATATTACTGTTTTTATTATTATCATTATTATCATTATCATTATTATTATTATTACTATTATTATTATTATTGTTATTATTATCATTATTATTACCATTATCATTATCGTTGTTTTCATTATTGTTACTATCATCATTACTATTATGATGATGATTAGTATGATCATTATCATTATTACAATTGTCCTTATTACTACCATTATAATTAGCATTATTATCCTCCTCATTATCATCATCATTATCATCATTTTTATCCACATTATCACTATTATCATCTTCATTATTGTTACTAGCATTATTATCCTCATAATTATCATTATCATCATGATCATTTTTATTAACATCATTATGATTATTAGTGTTACTTTATCATTATTACCATTATCATTATATATGTTATTTTGTTTCTGTAATCAATAAACCAATCAGTCAGAATATATATATATATATATATATATATATATAGATAGATAGATAGATAGATAGATAGATAGATAGATAGATAGATAGATAGATAGATAGATAGATAGATATACATAAATATATGTATGTATGTATTGTATGTATGTATGTATGTATGTATGTATGTATGTATGTATGTATGTATGTATGTATGTATGTATGTATGTATGTATGTATGTATGTATGTATGTATGTATGTATTTAAGTATATATGTATATATGTATATATGTATGTATGTATGTATTTATGTATGTATGTATGTATGTATGTATGTATTTAAGTATATATGTATATATGTATATATGTATGTATGTATGTATTTATGTATGTAAACATTGCAGTTTATGGTCTGATAAAAATCATCTTGATTATCACAATCATTATCACTTATTATTATTATTTATATCATCTTTATCATTGATACTATCAATATCATTCTAAATGCCATTCTTACTGCTTCATTATTCTTTTTATCATTTCCCTCGTTTATCATACATAATATTCTCATCTCCATTATCATCAATTATCATCATCCACGCCATTTATCCCGTTTTATAATCATTACCGTCAAAATCCTTCTGATAAGTCTAAATTCTAATACTATATTTTATCTTTGGCTTTCTATCGTTTTCCTATTGTCCGCTTTATATTCGAGGCGGAGAGGGATAACGAACCCAAAATGGAGTATGAAATGTGCGGTCGTGTTCGAGCCGCAAAAGCTATTAGGAGAAATGCCTGGCTTATCGGAATCTGTTGAATTTTGTGCCTTTCCAATGGCTGACTTCGTGGCAGATCAGTGGCGGAATAACATTTCATTCCTCGCACATTTCAGGCGCGTGGAAATACTGCACGGTGCACGTGGGATACGGACGTATAACAGTGAGCATTCACGTCCACTGACGTACGGGTATTTAGTCAAGTCTCCCCTTCCTCGGCGCTTAAAATAACTGCCGAATTAGTCAAGGGGACGCACCCTAAGTTCGACACATTAAGGGTGTTTAAGAAGAAGGGAAAAAAAAGGCTTTTTGTCACCTGTCTTATATTTTCCAAATCGCTGGATCGCTGTTCTCTCCCTTGACAGCCATTCCCCGTGGCAAATGACCCACTTCCAGGAGCCATAACACCTTGCCGGAAGAATGCCAAGCTTGAGCGATATGTAGAGAGAGAAAGAGAGAGAGAGAGAGAGAGAGAGAGAGAGAGAGAGTGAGAGAGAGAGAGAGAGAGAGAGAGAGAGAGAGAGAGAGAGAGTGAGAGAGAGAAAGAGAGAGAGAGAGAGAGAGAGAGAGAGAGAGTCATACGTGATTTCCCGTTTTCTTTGGCGTCTTCCCGTTTTCCGTCACGACCTGGACGCTTATCCTCCGAATCCAGTGACGGAGCGCAGTTTCGTATCCACTTTCCCGCGATGAGGAAACTGTAATGAGTTCTCGTGACAATGAGAAATCCCGCGCTCATTCTCCTCTGATATTCTGATAATCCCGAGAACAAAAAAAGAGG
>NC_091580.1:1494394-1501894 GCF_042767895.1 Penaeus vannamei
TAGATAGATAGATAAAGAGAGAAAAAAGCAACATGAAAACTTGAACTCAAGATAAAAAAAAAATTAAAGGAGGTCACAAAAAGGGAATCGATTTGTTTTTTCTTTTTCTTTTCTTTTTCTTTTTTTCTTTCTTTTTTCTTTTTTATATAATAATTTTGACAAATCAAATCGGATTCAATTATGAATGAAGAAGCACGTGACATAAACCTGACGACCGCTTTCGAAAAGAACAAGTTGAATAAATTAAATTAATCAAAAATTATGACACGCCTCTGCCAGAATAAAAAATGATATAGATTTGAAAAAAGAAAATGAAAAATTAAGCAATTACGGACTATGGACTAAGGGGGGGGAGGGGAGAGAGAGGGGAGAGGATGGAAAGGGGAAAGGGAGGGGAAGGATAGAAGGGAAGAGGAGAAAAAGTGAGAAGAGAGGCAGGGAGAGAAAAGGGGAGAGGAGGAGGAAGAGAGAAAGGGAATGATGGAAAGGGGAATAGTTGAAAAGGGGGAGATGATCGAAAAGGTATGAAAGTAGGAGAGAAGAGAAGATGAGAAAAAATAGAAAGGGAGGAGAAGAAAAAAAGACATAAGAGTAGAGGGGAAGCATAGAAAAAGAAGGAAAGGAGGAAACGGAAAGAAAAGAGAAAGTAAGGAACGAGGGGTAGAGAGGAGAGGGGGGAAGGGAGAAGGAGGGGTATAGAGAAAAGGGGGGAGGAGGAAGGGAGAAGGAGGGGCGGAGAGGATAGGGGCGGGAGGAGGGAGGGGGAGGAGAGAAGAAGGAGAGGGGGGAGGGGGAGAGAGAAGGAGGGGTAGAGAGGAGAAGGGGGAGGGGGTAGAGAGAAGAGGCGGGAGGGGAGGGAGGGAGAAGAAGGGGTAGAGAGGAGAGGCGGGAGGGAGAAGGGGAAGGAGAAGGTAAAAAGGAGAGGGGGGGGAGGAGAAAGGGAGAAGGAGAGGTAGAGAGGAGAGGCGGGAGGGAGAGGGAGAAGGAGGTGCACAGAGGAGAGGCGGGAGGGGGAAGGGGAGAAGGGATAGAGAGGAGAGGCGGGAGGGAGAGGGGGAAGGAGAGGTATACAGGAGAAGAGGAGGGGGAAGGGAGAAGGAGAGGCGGGAGGTAGAGGGAGAAGGAGAGGTAAAGAGGATAGGGGCGGGAAGAGAGAGGGAGAAGGAGGTGCACAGAGGAGAGGCGGGAGGGAGAGGGAGAAGGAGGTGCACAGAGGAGAGGCGGGAGGGAGAGGGAGAAGGAGAGGTAAAGAGGATAGGGGCGGGAAGAGAGAGGGAGAAGGAGGTGCACAGAGGAGAGAGGGAGGAGGAGGAAGGGAGAAGGAGGTGCACAGAGGAGAGGCGGGAGGGAGGAGAGAGGGAGAAGGAGGTGCACAGAGGAGAGGCGGGAGGGAAGAGAGAGGGAGAAGGAGGTGCACAGAGGAGAGAGGGAGGAGGAGGAAGGGAGAAGGAGGTGCACAGAGGAGAGAAGGAGGAGGAAGGAGGGAGAAGGAGGGAGGGATAGAGAGAAGAGTCGGGAGGGGGGAGAGAGGGAGAGGGGAGAGATAGAGAGAAGAGGCGGGAGGGGGAAGGAGAAGGAGAGGTAAAGAGGAGAGGGGAAGGAAGAGAGAGAGAGAGAAGGAGGGATAGAGAGGAGAAGGAGGTGCACAGAGGAGAGAGGAAGGAGGAGGAAGGGAGGCGAAAGGGGGGAGGGGAGGGGAGAGGGGGGGGAGTCAAGATGGAGACGGAGGTGGAGATAAGGTGGAGGTCGCGCTTTGTCCTTGTCTTCCTTTGTTGGGGAAAAAGACTTCGGAAAACAAAGGGAAAACATTAAAGAGAAACGTATGTGTTTGTTCATGTGTTTTTTTGTTTGTTTGTTTGTGCGTTTTTTTTTTCTCTGTGATTGTGTTTGTTTGTGGTTGTGTAATTTTTTGTGTGTTTGTTTTTGTTTATGTGTATATTCTGGGTTCGTTTGTACTTGTATTTTTCTGTGATTTGTTTGTGTTTGTGTGTTTTTTTTTTTTTTTGTGGTTGTTTCTGCCTGTTTTTCTGTTCATTTTTGTTTCTGTTTTTTTCTGGATTTTGTTTGTGTTTGTTTGCGTGTGTTTTTCTGTGTTTGTGTTTGTTTCTCCCTGTTTATCTGTTTATTTTTGTTTAAGTGTGCTTTCTGTGTGTTGCATTTGTTTGTTTTTGTTTCTTTGTGTTTGTTTCCTTGTGCGTGGGTTTTTCTGTCCGCCTTTTTTGTTTGTGTGTTTGTATTTTTTTGTATTCTCGTTTCTATGTGCAATTATCCGTGTTTGTTTGTTTTGTGAGCTTTTGTTTGTTTGCTTGTTTGTGTGTTTGTATTTGCGGCTTTGTCTTTGTAGGATGTGTGCGCGTGTGTGTGGCTGTGTGTGTGTGTGTGTGTATGTGTGTGTATGTGTGTGTATGTGTGTGTATGTGTGTGTGTGTGTGTGTGTGTGTGTGTGTGTGTGTGTGTGTGTGTGTGTGTGTGTGTGTTTGAGTGTGTGAGTGTGTGGGCGTGTGCGTGTGTGTATGTGTGTGTGTGTGTGTGTGTGTGTGTGTGTGTGTGTGTGTGTGTGTGTGTGCGTGTGTGTGTGTGTGTGTGTGTGTGTGTGTGTGCGTGTGTGTGTGTGTGTGTGTGTGTGTGTGTGTGTGTGCGTGTGTGTGTCTACGCGCGCGCGTGTGTGTGTCTATTTGTATATTTTTTCTGAGTGTGTATTCATCAATTAAACTCCCTATTTGCACTGGCTTCTACACAAATATTTCAGAGCTATTTATAGATCCTTCAAAAAGAGCTTTTCCTCACCCCTCCCACCCCCGGCCCTAGCTCGCCCCCCCCCCTGCCATTCCCCCCTCCCCCCTTCTCCCTCCACCCACTTCTCCTTTCTGCCAAAATAACTTTAATTTTCTTTTTCTTTCGTTCTTAAAGTCCTCAGAATCCGTTTCGTTGTTAAAAAAATGAATTAATTGAGAAACAGATAAATTTCTCTTCTTTTTCTTTTTCTACTTCTTTTCTTTCCTCCGTACTTTTTTGCTTGTTTGTGTGTTTTGTTTGTATGTGTGTTTGTGTGTGTGTGTGCGTTAGTGTGTGTCTGTGTGCATAACGATACATCCTTTCATATATCTATTTATACATCTACCACTACCCTTCGCTCTATCTATCAATCCATCTATCCACGTATCTATACATCTATCCATCCCTCTCTTTCTTTGTCTACATAAGTTTTTTTTATTAATATAAGAATTGACTTTTTAAAAAATATATCCCTGTCAGATCTGTCATGTCAAATTATATATTTATCTGAGAATTCGCGAGACAATTTAGAAGAAGACTTATGATATATACCTTTATATTTTTTCAAAGCAAACATTTTGGCATTTTGCTAAAGGAAGATGAATTTTCTTAACAAAATAAAATAAGATTAGGAATTGATAACGGGGATGAAAGGAGTGGAAGCGATAATATTGTGAAAGGAAATATATCAAAACCAAATTGAAAGAGAGAGAGAGAGAGATAAATTGATTGATAGATAGGTAGATAAATAGATTATTAGCTAGATAGATTGGTAGATAGTTGGACAGATTCATAGATAGAGAGAGAGAGAGAGACAGAAAGATAACTGGATAGATCAATATATAGACAGACAGACAGACAGGTAGACAGATAGATAGACAAATACATGGATAGGTAGACAAATGGGCACACAGAGATAGATAGTTGCGAATATGTATGTAAAAAGAGATAGATAGATATACAGTGAAGCTATACAGATAAATAGAGAGAAAGACAAACTGATAAACAGACAGACAGATAGATAATTAAAGATACAAACAGATAAACATGCAGCGATAGATAAATAAATCTATATAGACAAAAGTAAAATCTATAAAGAGACAGCAGATAGATAAACTAATAGACAGACACATCGTCATAAACCCAGTCATAGCATCAAATTGACCTCACTTGACCCGTGACCTCACTTGACCCGTTGTTCCCCAGAATCCGAAATGAGGTCAAATGTGCTAACACGGGCTGGACATTGCAAAGTTGCAGCGAACGGTATCCGATTTCAGTTGTCGTAATGAAAGAGGAAGTTTCAACAGTCGCTTGAACTGGATCCTCCTGTTGCGGGGTTTTGCAATGAGTTGTGGCTTTGGTGTTGATGTTGGTGATGTTGTTCTTGTTGTTCTTGTTGCTGTTGAGGATGTTTTGGTGTTGATGATGTTCTTTGTTGATGTTGTGGTTGTTTTTGTTGTTGTTGATGATGTTTTGTTGTCGTTGATGTTTTTGTTGCTGTTGATGATGTTTTGTTGTTGATGATGTTTTGATGTTGTTGATGTCTTTGTTGTTGTTGTTGTCGTTGATGTTTTTGTTGATGTTGATGATGTTTTTTTGTTGTTGTTTTTGATGTTTTTGTTGCTGTTGATGATGTTTTTTGTCGTCGTTGATGTCTTTGTTGCTGTTGAGGATGTTTTGGTGTTGATGATTTTTTTCGTTGTTGTTGCTGATGTCTTTGTTGTTGTTGTTGTTAATGTTTTTGTTGTTGTTGATGATGTTTTGTTGTTGTTGATGTCTTTGTTGTTGTTGTCGTTGATGTTTTTGTTGTTGTTGAGGATGTTTTGGTGTTGGTGGTGTCTTTGTTGATGTTGATGATGTTTTGTTGGTGTTTTTGTTTTTGTTGTTGTTGTTGTTGATGATGTCTTTGTTGTTGTTGTTGGTTATGTTTTTGAATGGTGTTGATGTTTTTTTGTTGATGTTGTTGTTTTTGTTGCTGATGCTGATGTTTTGGTGTTGTTGATGTTTTTTGTTGTTGTCGTTGTTGTAGTTGTTTTTGTTGCTGTTGATGATGTTTTGGTGTTGTTGATGTTTTTTGTTGTTGTTGTTGTTGTAGTTGTTTTTGTTGCTGTTGATGATGTTTTGCTGTTGATGATGTTTTTGTTGCTGTTGATGATGTTTTGTTGTTGTTTTTGATGTTTTGTTGCTGTTGATGATGTTTTGTTGTTGTTTTTATTTATGTTGATGATGTTTTTTTTGTTGTTGATGTTTTTGTTGTTTTTTATGTTTTTGTTGCTGTTGATAATGTTTTGGTGTTGTTGTTTATTTGTTTGTTTTACCTTCTGTGTCCTTTATCCTATTTGTTTGTTTTGTTATCACATTAACATTGAAGATCTTTTTATATCCAAGAATAATATCTTGAAGGAGATAATGACATCGCTTTTCTTTTCATAAACGCAAAACTAATAGACAGAGACACATCGTCACAAACCCAGTCATAGCATCAAATTGACCTCACCTGACCTGTGACCTCACTTGACCTGTTGTTCCTCACCTGACCTGTGACCTCACTTGACCCGTTGTTCCTCAGAATCCGAAATGAGGTCAAATGTGCTAACACGGGTTGGACATTGCATAGATAATTAAAGATACAAACAGATAAACATACAGCGATAGATAAATAAATCTAGATAGACAAAAGTGAAATCTATAGAGAGACACAAGATAGATAAACTAATAGACATAGACACATCGTCACAAACCCAGTCATAGCATCAAATTGACCTCACTTGACCTGTGACCTCACTCGACCTGTTGTTCCTCACTTGACCTGTGACCTCACTTGATCTGTGACCTCACTCGACCTGTTGTTCCTCACTTGACCTGTGACCTCACTTGACCTGTGACCTCACTCGACCTGTTGTTCCTCACTCGACCTGTTGTTCCTCACTCGACCTGCTGTTCCTCACTTGACCTGTGACCTCACTTGACCTGTGACCTCACTTGACCTGTTGTTCCTCACTTGACCTGTGACCTCACTTGACCTGTTGTTCCTCACTTGACCTGTTGTTCCTCACTTGACCTGTTGTTCCTCACTTGACCTGTTGTTCCTCACTTGACCTGTGACCTCACTTGACCTGTGACCTCACTCGCCCTGTTGTTCCTCACTTGACCTGTGACCTCACTTGACCCGTTGTTCCTCAGAATCCGAAATGAGGTCAAATGTGCTAACACGGGTTGGACATTGCAAAGTTGCAGCGAACGGTATCCGATTTCAGTTGTCGTAATGAAGGCGGAAGTTTCAACAGTCGCTTGAACTGGATCCTCCTGTTGCGGGGTTTTGCAATGAGTTGTGGCTTTGGTGTTGATGATGTTTTGGTGTTGCTGTTGTTTTTTGTTGTTGTTGGTGGTGATGTTGGTGATGTTTTGGTGTTGTTGATGTTTTGGTGTTGATGGTTTTGTTGCTGTTGAGGATGTTTTGTTGTTGATGATGTTTTGGTGTTGATGATGTCGTTGATGTTGTTTTTGTTGCTGTTGAGGATGTTTTGGTGTAGTTGATGTCTTTGTTACTGTTGTTGTTGATGTTTTTTGTTGTTGTTGTTGGTGATGTTTTGGTGTTGAAGATGTTTTTGTTGTCGTTGTTGTTTTTGTTGCTGTTGATGATGTTGATGATGTTTTTGTTGTCGTTGTTGTTGATGATGTTTTTGTTGTTGATGTCTTTGTTGTTGTTGATGATGTTTTTGTTGTTGATGTCTTTGTTGTTGTTGATGATGCTTTGTTGTTGTTTTTGTTGTTGTTGATGATGTTTTGTTGTTGTTACTGTTGCTGTTGATGATGTTTTTTTTGTTGTTGTTGATGTTTTTTTATGTTTTTGTTGCTGTTGATGATGTTTTGGTGTTGTTGATGTCTTTGTTGTTGTTGTTATTGTTGTTATTGTTGATGTGTTTGTTGATGTTTTTGTTGCTGTTGATGATGTGTTGGTGTTGATGTCTTTGTTGCTGTTGTTGTTGTTGCTGTTTATGTTTTGTTGTTGATGATGTTTTGGTGTTGATGATGTCTTTGTTACTGTTGTTATTGTTGTTATTGTTGATGTGTTTGTTGATGTTTTTGTTGCTGTTGGGGATGTTTTGGTGTTGATGTTTTTGTTGTTGTTGATGATGCTTTGTTGTTGTTTTTGTTGTTGTTGATGATGTTTTGGTGTTGTTGATGTCTTTGTTGTTGTTGTTATTGTTGTTATTGTTGATGTGTTTGTTGATGTTTTTGTTGCTGTTGGGGATGTTTTGGTGTTGATGTTTTTGTTGTTGTTGATGATGTCTTTGCTGTTGTTGTTCATGGTGTTTTGTTGTTAATGTTTTTATTGTTGATGTTTTTGTTGTTGATGATGATGTTTTGGTTTTGGTGATGTCTTTGTTGTTGCTGTTGTTGATGTTTTTGCTGTTGTTGTTCATGATGTTTTGTTATTATTGATGTCTTTGTTGCTGTTTTGTTGCTGTTGATGTCTTTGTTGTTGTTGTCGTTGATGTTTTTGTTGCTGTTGATGATGTTTTTTGTTGTCGTTGTTGTTGTTGCTGTTTTCTTGTTGTTGTTCTTGATGTTTTGTTATTGTGGTCTTTGTTTTTGTTGTTATTGTTTTGTTCATGTTTATGTTGTTGTTGCTCATGATGTTTTGTTGTTTTTGTTGTTGTTGTTGATGTCTTTGTTTTTGTTGTTGTTGATGTCTTTGTTTTTGTTGTTGATGTCTTT
>NC_091580.1:1514394-1516894 GCF_042767895.1 Penaeus vannamei
ATATATATATATATATATATATATATATATATATATATATATATATATATATATATATATATATAAGTATATATGAGAGATATATACATAATTATATGTATATATACAAAGGGAGTTGGGATTTAGATTTGGAATTACATGTTTGGAATTATATTAGTAATAATGATGAACATAGTGACTGCAATTGATAATGGTAATAACAATGGTCATGTATAATAATGCGCAAAGATTAGGTGATGTGTGTGTGGTATGGTGCGCGTGGTGTGCCTGTGTGTGTGTTTTGTATATATACTGCACTCTATTGTATATTGGTAATGAATACATGTTTATCCATTAATATTACTAACACACATTATTGACACATTGTTTATCATTAACATAATAACATGAATAATATTAACATATTATTATTATTATTAATAAAGATATTTTTCATACATTATTATATTTATTTATTGCCATATTATTATTATTATTATTAATATAATATTATTATAGAGATAGATATATATATATATATATATATATATATATATATATATATATATATATATATAATATATATATATATATATATATATATATATATATATATATATATATATATATATATACATTTCATATATATATAGTTAATATTATTATTCATATTACACACATTACGTGTTTGTGTATTTGTGTCTCTCTTTCTGTCTGTGTTTGCATATCTGTGTGCATTATTTGCCAAAGAAGTTTTGTATAATCTTAGAGGGAAATCTCTCTCTCTCCTGTCCAGCTGCTGCTAACTGCGTCAGTCAGCGGTAGAGGCGGTCAAAGAGTTGTTTCGGGGACTGCAGGAGAAGTGCAGCCTGGTTGATGTGTGTGTTGGGGTGTTTGGGTTTCAGACCAGCCTTGGCATTCACTCGGGACTCTGAGTCGGGGATTTGGAGTTTGGGGACTGGAGTTTGAAAACTTGAGTCTGGGGATTGAGTTTAGGATCGAGATTGGGTGATTGAGACTTGGGACTGGCGTTGGGGAGAGAGTTTAGGTCAGATTTTGAGTCTATATCTCAATTTGGGATTGAGTTTGGGGGACCCTGAGACGGATCATTTTGGCTTTGGATTTTGGGAGTTTGAGTTTGGATTTCGAGCCAGAACCCTGGTTTGGACTTTGATTTTGGGGATTGAGCTTGTAATTAGCCTGTCAGACTGAGCTGGAACCAGTTCACTAAGTTTGGAACCCCACTTTGGGAGCTCAGAGACTGGGACTTCATGTTGGGATTGAGTTTCAGAACCCTGGTCAAGATTGAGCTTCTTTTTCAATTTCATTTGGTTTTACTTTATCTCTCTCTCTCTCTCTTTCACTTCTTTCTTGTCTAGTCTTCTTTGTTTCTATCTTTTTTTAATTCACTCTCGTTTGAGTTTTGGGGATTGAGGCTATGATTAGAGATTGAACCTGGTTGGACTGATTTGGGATTGAGTTCTGGGATTTTGGAGTCTTAATCAGACTGAATCCACAACTGAGTTCAATTGGAGTCCTGGAAAACTGAGTTTGAGTTTTGGGACCTGAGCTTCTGAAATCTGAGTTTGGAAATCTCGAGTTTGGAACTGAGTTTGAGTTTAACTGGAGGCGAATTGAGCCTGGGACTTAGAGTTTAACTGAGTTTGGATTTGGAGTTTAAATGAGTTTGAACTCAGAGTTTGAGTTTGGCAATTGAGGCTGGAATTGAGCTCTCAGACGGAGTCCAACGAGTCGGGATTGAGCCTTGAATCGAGTCAATTAAGCTCAACCGAGCCTGGAACCGATGCCTGGAATCAAGAGTCAATTGGAGTCTAACTGGAGTCTAAACTGGAGTCGAAACTGAGCTTCTGGAACCTGAGCTTGAACTGAGTTTGGAATTGAGCTCTGGAATTGAGCTAAACTGGAGTCCTTGGGACTGAGCCTGGAACTGAGCCTTGAGTTCACACCTGAGGCTGGAACTGAGTCAATTGAGCCTGGAACTGAGCCTGGAACTGAGCCTTGTTTGGCACTGAGTTTTGAATCAGAGCTCAAACTAGAGTCTGAACTTTCGAGTTTGAAATTGAGTTTAAACTGAGCTCAACTGAGCCTGAAACTGAGTCTTGGAACTGAGCCTGGAAACTGAGCCTGGAACTCGAGCCTGGAATTTGGAGCCTGGAACTCAGAGTCTGGAAACTGAGTCAACTGAGTTTGGAATGAGCTTGAAATTGAGCCTGGGACTGGGAGCCTGAGCTTTGGCACTGCGAGTGCCTTGGAACTGGGAGCCTGGAACTGAGCTCAACTGAGTTCCAACTGAGTTTAAACCTGAGCTTCAACTGAGCTGGAACTGAGTTTGAACCTGAGTTTAATTGAGTTTGAACTGAGTCAGAATTGAGCTTGGAATTCTGGAGGCCCAACTGAGCTCAATTGAGTCGGAACTGAGCCTGGAACTGAGCCTGGAGCCTGGCACCTGAGCTTCCAACTGGAGCTGGAATTGAGCTTGGAATCTGGAGTCTGGAACTGG
>NC_091580.1:1531894-1534394 GCF_042767895.1 Penaeus vannamei
AACCATAATGAGAATTGCTATGATAATAATGATGATGATAATCGTTATAACAATGATAATGATGATAATTGTTATAATAATTATAATGATAAATGGAATAATAATCATAATGACGATAATTGTTATGATAATGATAATGATGAAAAAATAATGATAATGATAACAATTGTGATAATGATGATAATAATGACAAGATATGATAATAACAACAACTATAACAATATCAACAAGAACAATAACAATACTACAAGCATCAGTGATACAAAACTACAACATGAATAATTAAATTAATGAAGATGATTTTCAATCGTTCAATTTTCTGCCTGTGAGTGGAGTCGAGGAAATAAAACTTTGATTGAGCTTTTATGACACAGATAAAAAGTTGTTGTTTTTTTTGTGCTTTCTCTGAGTGGTAAACCTTGTATAAAGCCAGCGAGTGCTCTTCGTTGTAAAGGTCTGAAAACGTTTTGCATTGATTTATTACTACAATATTATCGTAATTATAATTGCCATTATCGATATTACGATTATCATTATTATCATTACTGTTGTTGTTGTTACTGTTATTATTACTATTTTTGTCATTATTATCATCGTTATCATCATCATCATTATCATCGTCATTGTCATCATTATCATCATTAACATTATCATCAACAATATCATCATTGTCATTATGATTATCGTTATTATTATTATCATTATCATCTTTATCATTATTACTATTAATAATTTGTAGAAGCAAGTTTTCGTATTTCGTTAGTGTTATTTATAATTATCATGATCTTTATTGATTATTTTTGGTATAGTTATAATTATTTTTATTATCATTATCATTATTACTATAATATTCATTATCATCACTTTTGTTATTATTATTATCCCAATCATCATTATCATTTTCATCATCATCATTATTAACATCATTATTGTCATTATCATCATTATCAATATTGCTATTATCATCATTGCTATTATTATCATTTTTACTCCTGTTGTTTTTATCTTCGTTATCATCATCAGCATCTTTATAATCATTATCATTGTTTTCATCATCATCACCATCGCTAAAAGTGATACAATCAATACTATTGCTTTCTTTATCAATATTAATATTAGCAACAGCAGTAAAAAAAAAAAAATACAACACGGTATTGGTATAATTGGTATATCTTTTTTTAATATTACCATCATATCTAAAAATGTAAAATTAAGAAACAAAGATAAGATTTCATAGATACACACACACTAGACCAGTAGATAACATTAAAAGATTAAATGAAACAATATGGAATACCTTTAATAAGTCTCATATAAGCAGAAAATCGAATTTTATTTTGAAAGTGGAAACACAACTATGGAATAATGATCATGATAACAATAATGATGATAATGTCAATAACAATAATAGTGATACTTATGATGATAATGATAATAATGGTAATGCGAATAATAATAATCATAATGATAATAATAATAATAATGGTAATGATAATAATAATGATAATAATAATGATGATGATAATAATAATAATAATAATAATAATTACAAAAAATATAAG
Organism: Penaeus vannamei; assembly: GCF_042767895.1. Lineage (NCBI taxonomy): Eukaryota > Metazoa > Arthropoda > Malacostraca > Decapoda > Penaeidae > Penaeus > Penaeus vannamei. The sequence goes on from NC_091580.1 coordinate 1,533,457, forward strand.
ATTTTTAGACACAATAGAAGCGAGAAATGAAAATATGTAGAATATATTAATACATTAATTTAAAAAATGAAATAATAAACAAAATAAAAAAACAATGAAATATATCAAACATAAAACAACACAGAAGAAACATATGATAACACGGAAAAAAATAACCAGACATCGAAAAAATAACAAACAAAAGGCACATAACAGAAGCAAATAAACTTAAAGAGCAAAGAAAAATAAAAATAAAAAAAAAACAAATAAAACAACAAACAGAAGCAGTGGATATCGGGGCCCAAACATGTTGCCAGATGAAGGTTTTAATTGACCAAGTTTAGCGTCACAATCAGATTTATTGCCGCGTTATGGGGTTGCCGAATGCCATTTCTCCGAGACATTATTTCGCTATAAAAGAAATGGAGACAGAAAAAGTTATTCAATCTTCTACATTTGAGTTGGTTTGAAATCGTGTTTTTGTTTTTGGTTTTGGTTTTGTTTTTTCTTTAACTTTTTTTACGATAGTTTGTGTAAATATGTGTGTTTGTTTACGTGTGTGTGTGTGTGTCTGTGTGCATGATGTTTGTACGTGCGTTTGTCGGATCAAATATATTTCTTTTGCTTTATTAATTTAATTGAATAGTGTTTTGATGATTAATTTTATTCTAAAATGTTGAATACATCTCGGAAACCTCTAACTGCAGAGAACCCAGAACCAGAATTCTAAAATAACCCCGCTTCCTCTACGATGAATTTTTTATGTCAATTTTCTACGCCATCATTTTTGAGATTTTAGAGGGAGACTTTTATAAACTTTTATTCTTCTTCTTATCTTCTCAGCCCGCCAGGCGTGACCATAAATTCCGCTGGACGTTAATCTCCATAATTATCTCAATCATTAATTTTTGATTAAAAGACACAAAGGAGCATCACTCATTTTTTTTTTATTATTATTA
>NC_091580.1:1544394-1546894 GCF_042767895.1 Penaeus vannamei
CAGACGTGCACCTCCGTCGGAAGCCATGGCGCGACTGACGAGCATCCACAGTGTTGCCACGTATTTGTCCTTGTTGCCACGTTGCAGTAGGGATATCACTTGTACACAGAAGGAATGTGGATGTAAATAAGTACATATGTGAAGGAAAATTGAATGAGAATATATGCATTATAGTTATACGACACTTGGTATATATAATGCAGGAATTATTGATGCAGAGACATTTTAAGACAGAAATGTAGTAGATAGTTATATGTCGGTTATATTGAAATCTTTTGCAGTTGTCATGTATTTACCAGAGAGAAGGAGGGACTATAGGATGGAAGTATGGAAGGGAAGAGAGAGTGAGGGAGGATAGAGGAAGAGAGAGAATTAGAAGAAGAAGGAGAGAATGAGGGAGCATAGAGGGAGAGAGAGAATTAGAAGAAGGAGAGAGTAAGAGAGAGAGAGCAAGAGTCAGAAAAGGGGGAACGAAATGAAGAGAGACACAGGGAACCGGGAGAGAAATAGAGAGAAAGATAGATTATGTTTAGATCTATAATTTAACAATATAAATGCAGTTTTTGGTTAACAGTACACTTCATTTCCCTTTTCTGAAAATGTAGACCCTACCTGTGTGTGATTATTCTCAAAATACATAACATATAGAGCGTAAAACAATGAATAAGATTTTTTTGGTCAGAAAAAAGGGGAAAGATGATAAAGTCTGCAACACGATGCAATATCATGCAAGATTTTTCTCATGGTTTTTTGTTGCTGTTGTTGTTGTTGTCGTTGTTTTTTATTTGTATTTTTTCTGTTTTACGTTTTCTCTCTTACCTTTTTTTTCCTATTTTACTTTTGTGTACCATGAGGCAATATTATGTGGAATATTTTTAACTCGTTTTCTTTTTTGCGTTTTCTCTCTGCCTTTTGTTTTCTTTTTTTCATTTTACCTTTCTTTTTTCTTCCTTTCTTTCTTTTCTTTTACTCTCTTCCCTTTTTATTCAATGAGACAACATATTTCGAGATCTTTTACTTTCTTGTATTTGTTATCGATTGTATTTTTTTCTCTTTTTTGTTTGTTTGTTTTATATTTCACATTTTCTTCTTGTTTTCTATTTTGCTTTTTCGGTTCTTCCTTTTCTTTAGTTTTTATCTTTTATTTCACTTTTTTCTGTATTATCTTCTCTCTTTACGTTTTCTATTCTCTATTCTATTTTTTTCTACTTTTTCTTCTTTTTTTTGCGATGTTTTGCATTCTCTTTCTTATCTTTTTCCTCGTCGTCTTTTTCGCGTGCGTCTAAAAATATGTTTATATCATCATTTCTAACAAAGGCCTTTCAGTGTATCAGAACAGACTCATTCATATAAACTTAGTATCTATTCTTTAACGTAAACTATTTTTAAAAAATACAAAACAGATTCATTCATATAAACTTACTATCTATTCATTAACGTAAACTGTTAAAAAGAAACTTCTACAAAACAGATTCTTTCATATAAACTTACAATCTATTCATTAATGTAAACTTTTTTTTTTAATACAAAACAGATTCATTCATATAAACTTACTATCCATTCATTAACGTAAACTATAAAAAATAATAATAATAAACTTTTACAAAACAGATTCATTCATATAAACTTACTATTTATTCAGTAATGCAAACTATTAAAAAAAAAAAAATACAAAACAGACTCATTCATATAAACTTAGTATCTATTCTTTAACGTAAACTATTTTTTAAAAATATACAAAACACTCATTCATATAAACTTACAATCTATTCATTAATGTAAACTTTTTTTTAATACAAAACAGATTCATTCATATAAACTTACTATCTCTTCATTAACGTAAACTATCTTTAAAAAACTATTACAAAACACACATTCATATAGACTTACTATCTATTCATTAACGTAAACTTAACAAAAAGAACTTACAAAACAGATTCATTCTTATAGACTTACTATCTATTCATTAACGTAAACTATTTAAAAAAAAAAGAAAAAAAAACTTTTCCAAAAGACTCATTCATATAAACTTACTATCCATTCATGAACGTAAACTATTTAAAAAAAAAACTTTTACAAAACAGACTCATTCATATAAACTTACTATCTATTCATGAACGTAAACTATTTTTAAAAAAATGAATAAATAAAAACTTTTACACAACAGATTCATTCATATAAACTTACTATCTATCATTAACGTAAACTATTAAAAAAAAAAAAAAAAAAACTTTTCAAAAAGACTCATTCATATAAACACTATCTATTCATTAACGTAAACTATTAAAAAAAAAGAAAAAAAAACTTTTCCAAAAGACTCATTCATATAAACTTACTATCTATTCATTAACGTAAACTATTAAAAAAACGAAAAAAAAACTTTTACAAAACACACTCATTCAAAGAAACTTACTATCTATTCATGAACGTAAACCATTAAAAAAAAAAATTAACGCAAATTAATAAAGACTTCATATTAACACACTCCCTTTTCTTCAGC
>NC_091580.1:1549394-1554394 GCF_042767895.1 Penaeus vannamei
TTTTTTCCCATTTTCTATCTCCTTCTAACGGTAAACAATTATAAATTTGCTTCGTTTATTCACCAATTTCTCATTAATCTTCTGCTTAAATAAATATGAATAAATGAAGAGCAAATAACGGTATTGACTTAAGAAAAGAATACGGGATTGAAAATGTGTCTTGGCTACAGATTCTCGTGTTGTTTATTGTTCTTTGTGTTGCAGAGAACATTGGGTGTTATGTACTGCATCGGAAATCTATGCATACGATTTACAAGCGCCAGGAATGTGTAAGAATAAAAAAACAAAAAACATGAGCGTAAAGAAAAATGGAGAGAAAAAGAAATAATGTTTTTCTTTTCTCTTTTTTATTATCATTGATGGTGGTTCATAAATGGAGAGAAAAGAAACAATGTTTTTCTTTTCCTTTTTTTTTCATTATCATCATCATTGTTGGTCGTGTTGTTGTTGTTGTTGTTACCATCATCATCATCATTATCATTATCATTATTATTCTCTCATTATTATTATTATTACTATTGTTATTATTATTATTATCATTATTATCATTATCATTATTATTACTACTATTTTTATTATAATTATTATCATCATTATCATTATTATTATGATTATTATTATTATTATCATTATCATTATTATTACTACTATTTTTATTATCCTTATCATCATTATTATTATTATTATTACTGCTGCTGTTATTGTTGTCATTATCATTATCAGTATCATTATAAACGTTATTATAGTTATTGTCATAAGCACTATTATTACTACCATCATTATTTAAATTTTTTCTTTATTATTATCATCATTTTCATTACTATCATCCTCATTATTATTATCATTATCATCATTACTGTCATTATCATTATTGATATTATACTACTTTATGAATGACAAATGGGGTGTATATATACGATTTGTACAATGTGCGATAGATTCAAACGTACATGCATATATACACGTACACATATATACAGACATGGATACAGACACACAGAAACAGGTACAAATACATACTCGTATCTTTACGCACACAAAAAAACGCACATATATATGCAAAGACAAAAGTTAAAAGAAAAACAATCACGCACATACATTCAAAGATAGAAAATACAAATACACACACACACATACACATTCACACACAGACACAAACACGCACACACACAATCATACATACACACATACACACACACACACACACACACACACACACACACACACACACACACACACACACACACACACACACACACACACACATGCACACAATTATACATACACACACACACACACACACACACACACCCACACACACACACACACACACACACACACACACACACACACAATCATACATACACACATGCACGCACATACACACACACACACACATACACACACACACACACAAACTACACACGCAAACACAAAAAATGTGTACATGAACACACACACCACACAAAAAAAAACATGTACATAAAAACCCTTATGCAGATAATGCACGAATACAAACACTCAGACTAAACACCAGACTTATGAAACCAGAGAGTGACACATCCTGACACAGTGCCTGACACCAAACTGAACTCACTGTCTGTTTGGCACCGGAAGTTTAACTGGTCGGACTCCCCCCCCCAAACCCCCAACCCCTCCGCTCCTGTCAAGGGCTGGGTTTGTACTGTCACTTGAGTTTTTTTTTGGGGGGGGCGTGTGACATCGTGGTTGGTTTATATTTTGCATTTGTTTGTTTGTTTGTTTTAAGCATTTTTTATATGCTTAAGGTAATCTTTTTTTGTTTTTGTTTTTGTATTTGAGGTGTTGTGTTCGTTTCTGTCTCTCTTTCTTTGCTTCTTTTTGTTTTCCTGTCTTCCTGCCTTTGTCTTTCTTTCTTTACTTTTTCTTTTCATTATCTCTCTGCTTCTCTCTTTCTCGCTTTCTCTCTTCTCTCTCTTTTTTTCTTTCTTTCTTCCTTTCTTTCTTTCTTTCTCTCTCTCTCTCTCTCTCTCTCTCTCTCTCTCTCTCTCTCTCTCTCTCTCTCTCTCTCTCTCTCTCTCTCTCTCTCTCTCTCTCTCTCTCTCCACCTTTCCTTGTCTCCGTTTCTCTCATCTTCTCTCTCTGTCTCTGTCTGTATGTCTTTTTCTCTCTCAGTCCCTCCCTCTCCACTCCAAATTTGTCTCTCACTCATTCCTTCTCTCATTATCTTCCCTTCCCTCCTTTCCTCCTTCGCCTTTTCTCCTTCTTCTCCCTTTATGTCCCTATGCCACCTTTCCTCCCTCCTTCTCCATCTCCCCTCCTTCCCTCTCATTCTCCCCTTCCCTCCCTCCCCTCCCTCCACCTCTCACTCCCACCCCTTCCGTCTCTCTTTCCCACCCCTTCGTCCCCTCTCTTCCTCCTCCTCCGTCTCCCCCTCCTTCTCCTCTTCGCACCTCTTCTTCCCTTCTCTTCCTCCTCTTTCTTCTTCTTTTGCACCCCTTCTTCCCCTCTCCCTCTCCCTCTCTTCCTCCTCCCCCTCTCCCCCTCCCTCTCCCTTCCCTCTTTCTCCCTCTCTTCCTCCTTACCCCTTCTTCTCCTCTTCCTCCTTCCTCCCCCCTCTCCCCCTCTCCCCCCTCTTCCTCTCTCCCTCCCCCCTTCTTCCCCTTTCTTCCTCCCTCTCTCTTTCCCACCCCTCCTACTCCTTCCCACCCCTTCTTTCCCACTCCCCTTCCCTCTCCCCTCTCTTCCTTCCTCCCCCTCTCCCCCCTCCTTCTCCTTCCTTCTTTTTCCTTCTCCTCCTTCCCACCCCTCTCCCCCCTCCCTCTCTCCTTCCCACCCCTTCTTCCCCTCTTCCCCCTCCCTCTCCTTCCCACCCCTTCTTCCCCTCTCCTTCCCACCCTCTCTTCCCCTCTCCCCCTTCCCCCTCTCCCCCTCTCCCCCTCTCTTCCTTCCTCCCCCCTCTCCCCTCCCTCTCTCTTTCCCACCCCCTCTCCCACCTCTCCCCCCTCCTCTCTCTCCTTCCCACCCATTCTTCCCCTCTCTCCCTCCCCTCCCCCTCTCACCCCTCTCCCTCTCTCCTTCCCACCCCTTCTTCCCCCTCTCTCCCTCCCTCCCCTCTCACCCCTCTCCCCTCTCTCCTTCCCACCCTTCTTCCCCTCTCCCCTTCTTCTCCTCCCTTCTTCCCCCTCTCCCCCTCCCTCTCCCCTCCCTTCTTCCCCTCTCTTTCTCCTCCCCCTTGTCTTTCTCCCCCTCTCTCCCCCCTCCCCTTCCCTCTCCCTCCCCCCCTTCCCTCTCCCCTCTCTCCCCCTCCCTCTCCTCCCTTCCTTCTCCCGAGAGAGCATTTCGGACAAAGGGAGCGTTTGCCAAGGCTTCAGAACTCGTCCAAAAAAATATGCTCTTTGGAGGGAAAAAAAAAAATCTTCTCTCGTGACTCCCGTATTTATTTACTCGAAGGAAATGCTGATAAAAGAGCGAAGAAGAAAATGGAGGAGAAGGAGAAGGAGGAGGGAGAAGGAGGAGAAGGCAGGAGAGAGGTGGAGAAGGAGGGAGCGAAAAAGGAGGAGAAGGCAGGAGAGAGGAGGAGAAGGAGGAGGGAGGGAAGAAGAAAACGGAGAAGGAGGAGAAGGAGGGAGCGAAGAAGGAGAAGAAAGAGGAAGCGAAGAAGATAACAGGGGAGAGGAGAAGGAAGAGGGAGCGAAGAAGAAAATGGAGGAGGAGAAGAAAGAGGGGGCGAAAAAGAAAACGGAGAAGGAGAAGGAAGAGGGAGCGAAGCAGAAAATGGAGAAGGAGAAGGAAGAGGGAGCGAAGAAGAAAACGGAGAAGGAGAAGAAAGAGGGAGCGAGGAAGGAGAAGAAAGAGGGAGCGAAGAGGAAAACAGGGGAGAGGAGAAGGAAGAGGGAGCGAAGAAGAAAGCAGGAGAGAGGAGAAGAAAGAGAGAGCGAAGAAGAAAGCGGAGGAGGAGAAGGAAGAGGGAGAAGGAGAAGAAAGAGGAAGCGAAGAGGAAAACAGGGAGAGGAGAAGGAAGAGGGAGCGAAGAGGAAAACAGGGGAGAGGAGAAGGAATAGGGAGCGAAGAAGAAAGCAGGAGAGAGGAGAACAAAGAGAGAGCGAAGAAGAAAGCGGAGAAGGAGAAGGAAAATGGAACGAGAAGAAAACGGGAAGAAGGAGCGAAAGGAAGAAAATGGAAACGTAAGAAGAAAACGGGAAGAAGGAGCGAAGGAGAAGGAAAGAAGAAGGCGGAAAAGAGAACACGGAAAATGGGAGAAAAAGGAAAATAAAGCAGAGGTATTCAAAACTGAGAAGAAAAATGATGGAGGGTAAGAAAATTGAAGAAAATGGAGGAGGAAAAGAATGTGGAATAGAGGACGATGCTGAATAGAAAACGGGTGACGATGGAATTGTAAGGGGGAAAAAGATGAGAAATTAAATAACAAGAACAGGAATGAGGGAGAGACAATTGGGACGAAAGAATAGAAATAAGGGATGGCGAAATAAGAATGAGGGATAGATAATAAGAACTGGGACGTGTGTGTATGTGTGTGTCTGTTTATGTGTGTGTTTGTGTGTGTGTGTGCGCGCGCGTGTGTGTGTGCGAACGTGCGTGTGTGCGTGTGTATGTATTTGTGTGTATACATAACACCTAGAACACAGAAATACAAAAATACAAAACAAATCAACGAGGAAGAACAGCCACAACATACCAAAGACAAAAAACAGAATAAAAGAAATACATTGTAAAACCCTTTCAAAAATATACGACAATTCGAGCTGCAGACAGAAGGAAAATCCTGTTACAAGAGTGTCTTCCGGAATCCCAAGACGCTCGCGGGGAGAGAGGAGGAACTAATAAAGGAGAAGAAGAGGTCTGTAAAAGATCGTGAATTCACTAGAGCGTCAAAGAAGGAAAGGAGAGGAAAGAGAATGGGGAAAATGGAGGCCGATACTTGGGCGTAAATAATGAACGCTCATTTAGACATACGTGCTCTGGGATTAAATGGAATTCGTATTTGGTGAATGAAAGCT
>NC_091580.1:1576894-1579394 GCF_042767895.1 Penaeus vannamei
GGAGAGAGGGAGAGAGGGAGAGGGAGGGAGAAGGAGAAAGAGAGAGAGGGGGGGGAGAGAGAGAGAGAGAGAGAGAGAGAGAGAGAGAGAGAGAGAGAGAGAGAGAGAGAGAGAGAGAGAGAGAGAGAGAGAGAGAGAGGGAGAGAGAGAGAGAGAAAGAAAGAGAGAGAGAGAGAGAAAGAGAGAGAGAGGGAGGAAGAGAGAAAGAGAGAGTCGGAGAGAAAAGAAAGTGAGTTAGAGAAAAAAAAAATGGAAGGAAAGAGTACTAAGCACAAAGTCAAAGTCGTGCATAAGAACAATAACATTAACATGACCATCACAGGTCATCCAGCTCATGTGCAGGACCTCAAGACTAAAAAAAGAAATAAAAATAGTCTCATCTTTATTCCTTTTTTGTGACTTCCTTTATTCATTTATATTTAGTTTCCATTTCATTTTCCAATTTTGTTTTTGTTTTCTATTTTTTTCACATCTTTATTTATTTATTTATTCTGTGTGTCTTTATCATTCTCTCTTTTCTTATTTCCTTTATTTATTTATATTTAGTTTCCATTTCATTTTCCAATTTATTCTTTGGTTTTTATCTTTTTCACATTTTTATTTATCTTTTCTTCTGTGTGTCATTATCATTCTCTCTTTTCTAATTTCCTTTACTCATAAATATTTAGTTTCCCTTTCATTTTCCAATTTTGTTTTTGTTTTTTATTTTTTTATTTTTTTTTCTGTGTGTCATTATCATTCTCTCTTTTCTTATTTCCTTTAATATCTATGTTTAGTTTCCATTTCATTTTCCATCTTTTAAAGTTTATATATCTATTTGTTTTTTTTTTTGCATTTGTGTCTTCTGTTAACCAAAATACAAACAAACAAACGAACATTCTCTCTTTTCTTATTTCCTTTATTCATAAATATTTAGTTTCCATTTCATTTTCCTGTTTTCACAACATACTCGAAAAAAAAACATGTAAAAAACAGGCTGGTCACCGTACAAGCCCGACCGACTCCTGATGGTCAAAAGGGACTCCAGGAAACGTGACCTCTGCAACAAGCATAAGGTCAGAGTGCACAAGGGTGAAAGACCCGCAATTCTCATCTAAGGAGAAGCATAAAATGGCCAGACCTTGAAAATGTAGATCTACAGCATCTTGAAAGGGGTTCGTCGCACATAATGGCGATAGGATAGCGCTGTGAATTGGTTTTCTTCCATAAACATAAAAAGCGTGGCATTAAGATACGTTTATGATAAGAATTTGTCTTTGTAAATATTGTATATTGTATATATGATGATATGTATACATTCATACATATACACATATAAACATTCAAACATATATGTATATGTATACACACACACACACACACACACACACACACGTATAAATATATATATATATATATATATATATATATATATATATATATATATATATATATATATATATATATATATATATATATATACCTCCCCCACCTGCCCATCCTCCTCCCTCCACTTCCTCCATCTCCATCTCCTCCTCACCACCTCCTCCTCCCTCCACCTCCCACCCACACATCCTCCTCACCCTCTCCCACCTCCACCTCCTCCTCCTCCACCTCCTCATCCTCCTCCATCTCCCTCCTCACCCCCTCCTCCTCCTCCTCCACCTCCCCAACTTCCCCCCTCACCTTCCCCCTCCTCCCCCATCCTCCTCCCTCCCCCTCCTCCCCCTAACCCACTCCCACCTCCCCCTCCCCCTTCCCCTCACCCACTCCCACCTCCCCCTCCACCTCCACCTTCACCTCTCCCACCTCCCCCTCCACCTCCCCATCCACCTCCTCTCCCCTTTCCCCCTCCTCCCTCCACCTCTCCCACCTCCCTCCCCATCCTCCTCCCCCACCCCTCCTCATCCTCCACCCCTCCCCATCCTCCTCTCCCACCTCCTCCCTCCTCCTCCACCTCCTCATCCATCCCAGCACTATACCCCCCATCCTGGCGCCCTCATTGTCACGGGGAAGCCTATCTGTTGCTGTTCTAAGTCGACTCGGCCGCCCATTTCTCGCTCGACGCCCACGATGGAACGGGCGGTGAAGAATGAGCGGGGGAATTGGGCCGGAAATGGGTGTTCGATGAGTTTGGGTCTATGTGTGTGGGTGTGGGTGTGGGTGTGGGTTGGTATGGGGGTGGGGGGGGTGTGGTTGGTGGGGGTGGGTGGGTAGGTTGGTATGGGGGTGGGGGTGTTGGGGGGGTGTATTTGGTTGGGTATGGGTGTGGGTGTGTGGGTATGGGGGTGCTGGTGGGTGTGGGTGGGTGGGTATGGGGGTGAGGGTGAGGGTGGGTTTGGGCTGGGGTGAGGGTGTGGGTGTGTGGGTGTGTTGTGTCTATCTATCTTTCGATCTATCTATCTGTCTATCTATCCTTCGATCTATCTGTCTATCTATTTATATATATATTTATATGTCTATCTTATTTTTCATCTAACTATGGCAGTCAGTGTCTATCTGTCTATCTATATATCTATTT
>NC_091580.1:1584394-1594394 GCF_042767895.1 Penaeus vannamei
GTGCTTCCTCAAGCAAACCGGCTAAAAGAAGGAAAAAAAAGAAGGAAAAGTCTCTCTCAAAAGGGTATAATCGGCACGGAGAATAAATGCGCATTTCTCTAATATGTGTCTTAAAGTTGCGCTTTTTCGGAGCGAAGTCGGAATCAGGAGGCGACTGTGATACGGTGGTTACGAACATATTTTTTTTCTCTCTCTCTCTCTATCTTTCTATTTGATTATTTGTCAATTTGTTTATTTGTCTATATTTCTGTCTGTCCATCTGTTTCTTTATTTTTTATCTATATTTCTAATAGACTATTTGTCAATTTGATTATTTGTCTATATTTCTGTCTGTCTATTTCTTCTTTTTGTGTGTTTATTTGATTATCTGTCTATTTCTCTATTCGTCTATTTGTCTATCTATTAATTTATCAAATTGTCAATTTGTCTATTTTTCGGTTATCATATTTATTGTTGTGTTTGTATTTGTTTACTTCTTTATTTGTCTATTTGTCACTCTTTCAATCTGTCTAGTTCTATATCTGCTTATTTGTGTCTGTCTATTTGGCTGTTTACCTATCTATCTGTCTATTGTAAATTTGTCTATTTGTCTATTTCCCTCTTTGCCTATTTGTCTAATGTGTCTATCTGTCTTCTTGTCTATTCGCTTATTTATTTGTCTGTCTATTTGTCTTTTACTGTCTATTTGTTTATCTACCCAACTACTTGTGTAACTATCTATCCATCTGTCTATCTGTCTTTCTGTCAGTGTACCGGCTTAACTCCACTCCATCTATCCATCTATCAGTCTATTCATCTGTCTATCCATCTAGCTATATACTTTATCCATCTATCCATACAGCCGACATCATCTATTTCATTCTATATCCGGTCTATCTATTTATTTGTTTCCGTGTCTATCCATCCATCCACTTATCCATCGGCCTATCTGTGTCTTTGGCCATTTATCCGTCTATCCACCACTCCATCCACCCTCGCCTGCGCCCACCTGGTTCTCCATCTACCCCCCCTCCACCCATCCTTGCCTCCCTACCCCCAGCCTCCCTCCTATCCACCCCCTTCTATCCACCCCCTCTATCCATCCCCCAGTACATCTAACCCCTCCATCCTCATCATCCCTCGCCCTCCACCTAACCCCCTTTTCCCCCCTTCCCCCTCCCCCCCTCTCCCTCCAACCCCCACCCTCCTACCCATACTCTCCCCTCCATCCCCTCCATCCCTCCCTCCTCCTCCCCCTCTCCCTCCATCCTCCTTTCCCCCTTCCCTCCCTCCCCTTACCCCTCTCCCCCTTTTCAACCCCCTTCCTCCCACCACCCCCCATCCACCACCCTCCTCTCCCCTCCACCACCCTTTCCCCACCCACCCCTCTCCCTCCACCCCTCCCACCATCCACCCCCTTCCCTCCTCCCCTCCCTCCATCCCCCCTCCATCCCACCTCCCCCTCCCCTCTCCCCCTCCCCACCCCCCTTTTCAACCCCCTTCCTCCCACCCTCCACCTATCACCCCCTCCCCTCCCTCCACCCCATCCCTCCATCCCCATCCCCCTTCCCTCCATCCCCCCCCCACCCTTTTTACCCCTCCCACCCATCCATCCCTCTCCCCCTTTTTACCCCTTCCCCCTCCTACCTGGTTCTCAATAATGGCCGCCACCGCCCCACCATCCCACCCACCATCCCCCTCCACCCACCCCCTCCCCCCCACCCTCCATCCCTCTCCCCCTCCATCCCCCTCCCCTTTCCCCCTTCCCCTCCTACCTGGTTCTCAATGACGGCCCACCATCCCCCCCCACCCTCCGCCCCTCTCCCATCCTCCACCCCTCTCCCCCTTTTCAACCTCCCTCCACCCACCCATCCCACCTCCCCCTCTCCCCCTTTTCAACCCCCCTCCCCTCCCCCCTCTCCCCCTTCCCCTTCCCCCTTCCCCCTCCTACCTGGTTCTCAATAATGGCCGTTCCACCCCACCATCCCCCTTCCCATCCCCTCCACCCCCCACCCCCACCATCCCCCCTTCCCCTCCATCCACCCCCTCTCCCCCTTTTTACTCCTCCCACCCATCCATCCCTCTCCCCCTCCCCCATCCCCTTCCCCACCCTACCTGGTTCTCAATAATGGCCGCTCCACCCCACCATCCCCCCACCCTCTCCCCCTCCCATCCATCCCCCACCATCCCTCTCCCCCCTCCCCTCTCCCCCTCCCCATCCCCCTTTTCAACCCCCTTCCTCCCACCCTCCACCTATCACCCCCTCCAACCCCCTCCCCATCCCACCACCCTCCACCCACCCTCCATCCCCCCCCACCCTTTTTACCCCTCCCACCCATCCATCCCTCTCCCCCTTTTTACCCCTTCCCCCCCCTACCTGGTTCTCAATAATGGCCGCCACCGCCCCACCATCCCCCCACCATCCCCTCCTCCCCTCCCACTATCACCCACCCACTCATCCACTCATCCACCCCCCTTTTCAACCCCCCCTCCATCCCTCTCCCCCTTTTTACCCCATCCCCACCACCCCCCCACCATCCCTCTCCCCCTCCCCTCTCCCCCTTCCCCCCCTACCTGGTTCTCAATAATGGCCGCCACCGCCCCACCATCCCCCCACCATCCCCCCTCCCATCTCCCACCCATCCACTCTCTCCCCCTTTTTACCCCTTCCCCCCACCCTCCATCCACCCCCCTTTTCAACCTCCCTCCACCCACCCATCCCATCCCTCTCCCTCTCCATCCCCTTCCCCCTCCTACCTGGTTCTCAATAACGGCCCACCATCACCCACCCACCCATCCCCCCACCCATCCCCCTCTATCCCCCCTCCATCCCCCACCATCCCCACCCCACCCTCTCCTACCATCCCTTCCCCCCCCCTACCTGGTTCTCAATAATGGCCGCCACCGCCACAGGTGAGATGAATGACGCAATCGAAGCGAAGGTGTTGCTGATGCCGAACAACGTGCCTGGAAGACGAATAGATGAGTGAGTCGATGAATTAATTAATAGGATGCGTTAATTGTACTGTAATTAGTAAATTAAGGAATTGATAGTATGCGTTAATTATATAGTAATTAGTAAATGATTGAATTAATGGTATGCATTAATTATAGAGTGAGTAAATGAATGAATTAATGGTATGCGTTAATTGTACTGTAATTAGTAATATTTGGATGAGATGAATAGATGAGTGAGTAAATGAATGAATTAATAGGATGCGTTAATTGTACTGTAATTAGTAATATTTGGGTGAGTAAAATCCGTAAATTATATAGTAATTAGAAAATATTTGGGTGAGTAGATGAATTAATTAATGGTATGCATTAATTGTACTTAATTAATTATACATTAATTAATTAATTATACGTTAATTATACAGTAATTAGTAATATCTGGGGGAGTCAATGAATGAATTAATGGTATGCATTAATTATAGAGTGAGTAGATGAAGGAATTAATGGTATGCGTTAATTGTACTGTAATTAGAAATATTTGGATGAGATGAGTCGAAGAGTGAGTCAATGAATGAATTAATAGGATGCGTTAATTGTACTTAATTAATTATACATTAATTAATTAATTAATTAATTATACGTTAATTATACAGTAATTAGTAATATCTGGGGGAGTCAATGAATGAATTAATAGTATGCATTAATGATACAGTGATTAGAAAATGAATGAATTATTAGGATGCATTAATTTTACAGTAATTACTAATATTTGGGTGAGTAAATGAATTAATTAATAGTATGCATTAACTATATAGTCACTGGTAATATCCGGATGAGTAAATTGATAAATGAATTAATAAATAAATCAAAGATATTAATCAGTAATATTTGAATTAGTAAATTATAAAAAGATAAAAGATATTAATCAGTAATATCAATTTAATGAAATTGATAAATCAATGAATAAATAAATAACAGACATTATTCATTAATTCTTTTAAAATCTACTTACGATACAGAAAAAAATGATAAAATTACTTTTACCAAAATATATGAAAAATCAACTGAAACTTATTGAAATCTCCCACAATCTATTTTTAATAATCCTATCAGATCCTTTTTTCTGAATCACTGACAATTAATTTTGTTTGTAATCCTACCGATAAACCTAGAAAGGATAATAATAATAATGATAATAATAATAATAATAATAATAATAATAATAATAATAATAATAATAATAATAATAATAATAATAATAATAATAATAATAATAATAATAATAATAATAATGATAATGATAATGATAATAATAATGATGATGATGATAATAATAATAATAATAATAATAATAATAATAATAATAATAATAATAATAATAATAATAATAATAATAATAATAATAATAATAATAATAATAATAATAATAACAATAATGATAATAATAATAATAATAATAATAATAATAATAATAATAATAATAATAATAATAATAATAATAATAATAATAAATAAAATAAATAAACAAAAATAGATGATTAACGGATAAATGAAGTTAAATACATCACAACCATAATGAAAAAAAGGAAAAAAAAAAGTTTTGTTCATTTGCAGACTCCTAACATTAAACCCAAGAGCAAAAAATAAATAACCATCTTTTATAATAATGAATAACAGAACACTTATTATATCTTTTATAATCATAAATAAAAAATCATAATAGAAACCAATCAATCAGTGTAACTAAATACACCAAACCCGCGATAAAAAAAAATAAAATAAAATAAAATAAAAAAAATAGATATTCGATTCGCACAACACAGTCACGGAGCGAAATTCATATAAACAATGAATAAAATTTTGAAATTCCTTTAACTTTAACTAACAAAGGTTACGTTCTTCCATAATTGGAAGCAGGATTCAAAAGCATATTTTACAAAAGTTTTTTTTTTTTTTTAGCATGGAACTGTACAACACCGTAAATTGGTGTATTTTTACTGGGTTAAAACATGGCGTTTCCTAAATATGTATTTGTGATTTAAAGATGATGGTGTTGACAAGGATAATGATGTTGACAAGGATAGTGATGTTGACAAGGATCATGTTGACAAGGATAATGATGTTGACAAGGATCATGTTGACAAGGATAATGATGTTGACAAGGATAATGATGTTGACAAGGATAATGATGTTGACAAGGATAATGATGTTGACAAGGATAACGATGTTGACAAGGAAAATGATGTTGACAAGGATAATGATGTTGACAAGGATAATGATGTTGACAAGGATAATGATGTTGACAAGGATACTGATGTTGACAAGGATGATGATGTTGACAAGGATAATGATGTTGACAAGGATAATGATGTTGACAAGGATGATGATGACAAGGATAATGGTGTTGACAAGGATACTGATGTTGACAAGGATAATGATGTTGACAAGGATGATGATGACAAGGATAATGATGTTGACAAGGTTAATGATGTTGACAAGGATAATGATGTTGACAAGGATAATGATGTTGACAAGGATAATGATGTTGACAAGGATAATGATGTTGACAAGGACACTGATGTTGACAAGGATGATGATGTTGACAAGGATAATAATGACAAGGATAATGATGTTGACAAGGATAATGATGTTGACAAGGATGATGATGTTGACAAGGATAATGATGTTGACAAGGACACTGATGTTGACAAGGATAATGATGACAAGGATAATGATGTTGACAAGGATAATGATGTTGACAAGGATAATGATGTTGACAAGGATGATGATGTTGACAAGGATAATAATGACAAGGATAATGATGTTGACAAGGATGATGATGTTGACAAGGATAATGATTTTGACAAGGATAATGATGTTGACAAGGATAATGATGTTGACAAGGATGATGATGTTGACAAGGATGATGATGTTGACAAGGATAATGATGTTGACAAGGATAATGATGACAAGGATAATGATGACAAGGATAATGATGTTGACAAGGATAATGATGTTGACAAGGATAATGATGTTGACAAGGATAATAATGTTAACAAGGATAATCATGGTTACAATGATATCAATAACAGTGACGATAATACTAATAAAGATAATAATGATAAAAGTAGGTAAAAATAATGAACTACCTATATTTGAGAAAGTAATTTGATGATAGTGATGTTGGCATCTATAATAACGATTGCAAAAGTATCGATAACAGTAACAATTATAATAACAATGATGATAATGCTAATGGGAATCATTATGATGATCAACATAATACCAAAAGCTTTATTATCCTTGTGGATCTTACATACAAAAAAACTTCTTAATGCCTTTAATATCAAAATTATATATATGTATATATTTTTTTTCCACTGTTACCCAGTACATAATGTAAATTTTCCTGCCACGTTTTATAGTGTATATAAATTAACGTGTCCTATATTACACATGTCTAAAGAATAAATATATATATATATGGTATGTTCAACAGAAGGTAGGCCTACATCTAGGCTTGAGGGATGACACTTCCACACTTTAAATAAAGAATGAACTGCCAACTCTTGAAAACATGTACCGGACTTGTTTAATTGTTATTGCAGCTGGCTCCTAAATCTTTTATATTTTCTAGGACAACGTAATGGAATTTGGTGAGATTTATTTGTTAACCTTTTAAGTGCAGGATATAAATAATGCACTGTCGCTTTTTGGTGGCTAAAATATGAATTTATAATGTTACTTATATTGTGTTTCCGACATATGTTCCTTTCCGATCAGAGCTGGGTCATCATAAGGCTATGTCGAAAAGATTTTGAGATACAGTACAACCTGGTTGGAAATATATGTTTTTTTCTCCTGTCTAGTTAGAAATTCATCTATGGCTTTATCCACATTATGAAATTAAAAACTGTAATAAGACGGGTTTGGAATTTTGACTTTATCTGTTTGTGGAATAGAATTTATTCCCTCTTTCTCTTTTTCGTGGAAAAGAGAATATCATTAATGTTCACATAAAATCAGAGTAAAATAGTACCTTGTTTTAGTAAACATGATACGAAGAAATTTTCGTTGATGGCTAAAATACATCTATGTCCGGTTTATCATATAAGCTAACGATGAAGATGGAATAATGCATCACATGAACGGATTATATAAACAAAATCAAAAACTAATACCCGAATTTTGTAACGGCCATCCATATTTTTTTTTT
The DNA here is from genome assembly GCF_042767895.1 of Penaeus vannamei. Lineage (NCBI taxonomy): Eukaryota > Metazoa > Arthropoda > Malacostraca > Decapoda > Penaeidae > Penaeus > Penaeus vannamei. The sequence goes on from NC_091580.1 coordinate 1,591,545, forward strand.
TTTTCATTATTTTCACAAACTGCACAAAAAGCTTTTTTTTCACCCCAAGACCCCATCCCAAAGTCATTTAAACCCAGACCGCCATTTTTTACGATGTTCGAAAAAGCTTACGCCAAAGATTGAACCCCCCCTCCCTCTAAGCGAACGGTTTATACGCTCATAAAATTGATTAAAAATAAAATAAAATGAGGTTGAACCGCTTATAGAATCCACCCAAACAAAACCATCTTTTCCCCAAACAACCTCGATAACAGAAACTCGTCCATTTAACGGTCTTTTGCTTAAAGAAATTGTGGAATCCACACTTTAAAACCACAAAATCCTCTACTAAGGAATAATACAGCAAAAAAAAAAATCACTTGATAAACCAAAATAATACAAGAGGGAGAGTACATTTTGTTTTTGAAAATGACAATCCTAAATGACAATCCTAGAATTAAGTTAAGACTTCCTACATTCGTGAAGATTCTAGCACAAGAAAATCGTGTCAAAAAAACGGTTTTGCTTTTAATTAATTTCTTTAAGCATACGGCCGTTAATCCACAATTTTTTAAATTAAGATAAGACATCCTGCATTCGTGAAAATTCATAAGAAAATTGTGTCAAAAAACGGTTTTGCTTTTACACAATTTCTTTCAGCATCCGGCCGTTAGTCCACAATTTTTTAAATTAAGATAAGACATCCTGCATTCGTGAAGATCCATAAGAAAATTGTGTCAAAAAAACGGTTTTGCTTTTACACAATTTCTTTCAGCATCCGGCCGTTAGTCCATAATTCTTTACCCGAAAAGTTGGGTGCGACGTCAGTGTGGTTAACGAGCTGACTGGTCGTTATGGCGCCGTTGAGGAACATGCTGAGGCACAGGAGAGAGACGGTGAGGGCGGGGTCACAGCCGGAATAGGCCACGCCCACTAAGACGACTGTCGGTCCCAACATGGCTGCCAGACGTAAGGAAAGGCGTAAATATGATAATTATATGTAAAATGGATGGGGAAATATAGGGAAAATGTCACAATACGTAAATGGGATAAATTAAATAATATGTAATGTGGATGATTCGAGAAAAAGAAAGATAAAACGATTGGAAAATAAGGTGTAACGTAGAGGCAGAAAAGGAAATCATCAATAAGACACAAAAAAATAACACGAAGTAAAAATAAATAAACATATGATAATCCGACCCAACGATGCTGCCAAGAGGAGGGAAATATCACAAAACAAAAATCAAAATAATTTGGAAAAGGAAAAAAAGAAAATGAAATTAAACAACTCACGAAGCAGAGAAAATGGTTACAATGCTCAACTAGAACAGCATGTGGGTCCAAAAATCAACATATATATATATATATATATATATATATATATATATATATATATATATATATATATATATATATATATATATATATATATATATAACGAGAACGTAACATATAACAAGAACATACAACAAGAACATAACATAGAACAAGACCCCAAAAACCAAAACCCATACCACAAAAGCCACAGCAACAGGACCAAAACAAACAAGACCACGGCCCCACCGCCCACACCGCCCACCCCGCCCACCCCGCCCACCCCGCCCACACCACCCACCCCGCCCACACCACCCACCCCGCCCCACCGCCCACCCCGCCCACACCGCCCTACCGCCTACACCGCCGCCGCCCACACCGCCCACACCGCCCACACCGCCCCCACCGCCCACACCGCCCCCACCGCCCCCACCGCCCCCACCGCCCCCACCGCCCACACCGCCCCCACCGCCCACACCGCCCCACCGCCCACACCGCCCCCACCGCCCACACCGCCCCCACCGCCCACACCGCCCCCACCGCCCCCACCGCCCCCACCGCCCCACCGCCCCACCGCCCCCACCGCCCACACCGCCCACACCTTACCAACAGCACTAAAGATTCTTCGCGTGTTGACGATGGACAGGAACCCACGAGACATGAGCCACTCGCCGCCCGTGCTTGAGATGATGCCGCCCACGTACCGACACAGGAAGGGGAGACCAGAAAGCAAGCCATTCTGTGGGTGAGATTTTGCAATGTTGAACTGTGCAAAGAGTTTAAATGGGTGAGAGATTTCTGCTACTCTCCATTTCTCCATTTTCTCTCTGTTTATGCTTGTCTGCATATTTTTTACTGTTTCTTGTTTGTATATTTTTTCTGTCTTTCTGTTTGTTTATTTATCTGTTTGTCTGTCTGTCTGATTATGTAATTAGTTATTTATTTACTTATATACCTCTCATATAACACTTATCAATATGGATGAATAAATAAATAATCATTTAACACATCCCTGTAGATAGATAAACAAATTATATCTATATATGTATATTATCTATCTATCTATCTATCTATCTATCTATCTATCTATCTATCTATATATATATATATATATATATATATATATATATATATATATATATATATATATATATCCATCCATCTATCTACCTATCTATCTCTCTATCTCTCTATCTCTCTATCTATCTATCAATCGATCTATCTGTCTTTCAATCTGTCGATCTATCGATCTACCTATCTACCTATCTCTCTCTCACTCACTCTCTCTCTCTCTCTCTCTCTCTCTCTCTCTCTCTCTCTCTCTCTCTCTCTCTCTCTCTCTCTCTCTCTCTCTCTCTCTTCTCTCTCTCTCTCTCTCTCTCTCTCTCTCTCCCTCTCTGTCTGTCTATCTATCCATCCATCCATCTATCCATCTATGTCGCCCCCCCCTTACCTTCTTAATGGAGAATCCCAACACATTCCTCATGTAGGTGGGCAGCTGCGTGAGGTAGATCGAGAGGCCAAAAGTATTGCCCATATCGCACACGATGATGG
>NC_091580.1:1596894-1599394 GCF_042767895.1 Penaeus vannamei
CCACCTCCCCACACCCCACTCTTTCCCTTCCCTCGCTCTCGCCCGCAGACATCTCTTCCCTTCCTCTTCCCTTTCTCTTCTCTTCCCTTACTCTTCCCCTTCCATTTCCTTTCCCCTTCCCCTTTCTCTTCTTTTCTCTCCTCTTCTCTTCACTTCCTCTTCCCCTTAAATTTCTCTTCTTTTCCCCTTTCTTTTCAATTCCCTTTCCCTATCCTCCCCTTCTTTTTTCCTTTCCCTCCCCCTCTTCTTCCCCTTACCTTTCTCTTCCCTTCCCTTTCCCTTTTCCTTACCTTCCCCTTCCCCATCCATTCTCCTCCCTTCCTCCCCCACCCACCCACCTCCCTTCCTTCCTCCCCCACCCCTCCACCCACACTCACCCCGGTCAACCCCAACAACACCCTCAGGGCAATGGCAGCACCGACGTGGGCGCGGGCGGCTATGGGCGTGAAAAGGGTGATGATTCCGCTGCCCATGATGCACCCGCCGAACACAAGTCGAGTTCCGTACAGCTCCGCCAATCGGCCGCCCACGATCTGTCAACAAGGACGGACCAATGTAAACAAAGACGAGATGGATAGACAGAAAGAGAGAGATAGATAGATAGACGAAAATAGAGACAAATAGATAGACGGAAATAGAGATACGGGTATATAAACGATAGACGGATTTAGAGATAGACAATAGACGGATATAGAGATACGGATAGATAGACGGAAATAGAGACAACGGGGGCGAAGGAATGTAAACAAAGACGAGATGGATAGACAGAAAGAGAGAGATAGATAGATGGAAGGAAATAGAGAGACGAGATGGATAGACAGAAAGAGAGAGATAGATACAAGAAGGAAATAGAGAGACGAGATGGATAGACAGAAATAGAGAGATAGATAGATCGACGGAAATAGAGAGATGGATAGATAGACGGATAGATAGACAGTAATAGAGATACAGACAGATATACTGAAATAGATACAGATATATATAGATTTATGCTTTATATACTAAATTAGACGGGAATAGAGAGACACATATTGAAATAGAGTTACGAATAGATAGACGGAAAGAGAGATACAGACAGATATATTGAAATAGAGGTACAGAGAGATGTAGATTTATATTTTATATACTAAATCAATATAATATATAGATATATATGGTTTCTATATAACGAATGATTTATACATAAAAAGACGAAATAGATAGATAGAAAGAGATATAGATATAGATTTATGCTTTATATAAATTATTATAAAAATATAGATATGTATGCTTTATATATAATGTTAAACATGCTTTACACATAATGAAAGAATTATGTTTAAATTCATCATTTATATATCAAATAAATAAAATAATAGAGATATTTGCTTTATATATAATGATGAATATAGATATATACTTCATATATTAGCTGAGGTAAATGAATATAGATATGTGCTTTATATATAATGATGAATATAGATACATACTTTAACTATGAAATAAATAGATAAATATGATATATACATTATATTTGACGAAACAAACCCGATAGAGACACAGAAGAATAGATACAGATAAATATACATATATGCTATATACATCAAATAAACACATACAGATATATACTTTATATATAATGATAGATATTTGTCAATTCAAACCTTTCATTTATAACATAAACATCAACATATTCACGGTGATGCAGTCTATCACGTGATTTTAGTGCATTAAAGTAAAGATATTGATGCTTATGTTATTGATCAAAGTTTGCATTAACAAAATAGATGATAAATGCAATAGTCTGTGAAAACATAAATATGTAAAAGCGAGATAGATAGAATAGATAGATAGGTGGATAGATAGATAGATGTATAGATAGATAGATGTACAGAGAGATATATTGATAGATTGATTGATAGATAGGTATATAGATAGATAAACAGATAGATAGACAGATAGAAACATATATCATGGATGAATAGATAGAGGCATAGATAGATAGACAGATAGATAGATAAATAGATAGATAGACAGATAGATAGATAGATAGATAAATAGATAGGTAAATAGATAGATAAACAGATAGCCACAGCTAGAAACATAGATATTGACAAACAGACAGAAACACATATCATACAGATAGCCACAGATAGAAACATATATATCGACAAACAGACAGATAGAAACACATATCAAATTGATAGACAGACAGACAGATAGATAAAGATCAAGATTTTCCTTTTTTCTCTATCTCTCACTGATAGACAGACAGATAGATAGATATAGATATAGATTTTCCCTTTTTCTCTATCTCTCTATTCTCATACACCGAACCTGCGTGATTGTGTATCCGTAGTAGTAGCTCGCGAGGACAATGCCCTGGGTGACCTCGTCCCAAGCTAGGCCTTCGTCTGCCGGTTCGTCCTGAAGGAGGGAGGGAGGGAAGGGAGGGAGGGAGGGAGGGGAGGGTTGGGAGGGAGGGGAGGGAGGGAAGGGAGGGAGTGAAGGGAGGGGAGGG
>NC_091580.1:1611894-1614394 GCF_042767895.1 Penaeus vannamei
TTGCCCTTCCCTTCGTTGTTCCCGTTGCAACCGTTCACTCTATATATTTCATCTTACCTTCTTCACTCTACTCTCTTCACTCTAGGCCTAAGGTACTTTTAAGGTTTTCATTTCTTTTCTATATCCTTCACTCTTCTCTCTACTCGCTTCAGTCTTCACCCCTTCGCTCTATATCATTCTTCCTCATCCCTTCATGCTATACACTTCCTTTTTCACACCTTCACTCTACACCCTATACACGCTTTTCCCTTATCTCTTCTTCCTACTTCCTTCACCCTACACGTTTCACCCTTCTTCTTTCACTCTACACACTTCTCCCCTTTCCCTTCTCATTTCATCCTACACCCTCCTTCCTTCTCCCTTCTTCCTACACCCTTCACCCTTCTTCCTTCTTCCTTCACTCTACACCCTTCACCCTTCTCCCTTCTTCCTTCACTCTACACCCTTCTCCCTTCTTCCTTCACCCTTCTTCCTTAACCCTTTTCCTTTCTCCCATCTCCCAGATAATTGGGGTCGTTACGATAATGATGAAAATGATGAAAATAATCATGATAGAAGAATGAAGATGATGATAATGGTGATGATAATGATAATAATGATAACAGTAACAAGGGTGCTGCTAATGATCATGATTATGATGGTGATATCGATAGCATTAATCATAATAATGGTTGTAATCATGATAAGAATAATGGTTATCATCGTTATTAGCTTCGCCAGGGAGGTTGTGGGTTTGGTAGCGTTGGTTAGTTAGTTAGTTTGTTTGTTTGTTTTGGCTGCTTGTTGGTTAGCAGGATAACTCATAAAGTTATGAATAGGTTTGTTCTGTGTGTCTTAGACTAACTTAGATGTTATTAATATTTTGGTGGCGATTCGGGTATTATTTGTTAGTTTGTTAGCGGGATAATTCAAAAAGTTATTAATAGATTTTTATGAAATTTTTACTAGAGGTTCGTCTTAGCATAACATGTTATTATTATTATTATGTTATTAATTTTGGTGGCGACCCGGATGTTATTTGTTCATTTGTTAGCGGGAAAACTCAAAAAGTTATGAACAGAGTTTTATAAAAATTATACCAGGCGTGTGTCTTAGCCTAATTTAAATGTTATTAGATGTTATTAAATTTTGATGGTGATCCGGATATTAATTGTTAGTTTGTTAGCAGGATAACTCAAAAAAGTTATGAACAGAGTTTTATGAATCTCTTTGCCTAACTTAGACCTGAATCTAGGATATTTTTTTAACGGTTGTATCCTTATACAAAAAAGCACAAACGCACAGGCACATGTGGACAAACACACACACACAGACACACACACACAGACACTTACACACACACACAGACACACACACACATTCACTTACACACACACAGACACACACACACACATTCACTTACACACACACACAGACACACACACACATTCACTTACACACACACACAGACACACACACATTCACTTACACACACACACAGACACACACACATTCACTTACACACACACACAGACACACACACACAGACACTTACACACACACACAGACACACACACACATTCACTTACACACACACACACATTCACTTTCACACACACACAGACACACACACACATTCACTTACACACACACACAGACACACACACACACACACTTAGACACACACACACAAACACATAGACACACACATTCACTTACACACATTCACTTACACACACACACACACACACACACACATTCACTTACACACACACACACACATTCACTTACACACACACACACAGACTCATATTCACACATTCACTTACACACACACACAGACACACACACACATTCACTTACACACACATACACAGACACACACACATTCACTTACACACACACACAGACACACACACACATTCACTTACACACACACACAGACACACACACACATTCACTTACACATGCACACAGACACACACACACATTCACTTACACACACACACAGACACACACACACATTCACTTACACACACACACAGACACACACACACATTCACTTACACACACACACAGACACACACACACATTCACTTACACACACACACAGACACACACACACATTCACTTACACACACACACAGACACACACACACATTCACTTACACACACACACAGACACACACACACATTCACTTACACACACACACAGACACACACACACATTCACTTACACACACACACAGACACACACACACATTCACTTACACACACACACAGACACACACACACATTCACTTACACACACACAGACTCATATACACACATTCACTTACACACACACACAGACACACACACACATTCACTTACACACACACACAGACACACACACACATTCACTTACACACACACACAGACACATACGCACATTCACTTACACACACACACAGACACACACACACATTCACTTACACACACACACAGACACACACACACATTCACTTACACACACACACAG
>NC_091580.1:1621894-1629394 GCF_042767895.1 Penaeus vannamei
TTTGTTTCAGTCGTAGTTTGTTAAATTGGAGGAAAAGAAAAGGAGAGGAGACAAGTCACAGATGTTCGGGGAATGATTACTTCTTGGAATACTGAACTATATATCCCAACGTTATTTATTACTCATTATACTTAACCCAATCTCGACGGGAAAATAGTGCGTACCCTTTGGCAATACTTCGTATAAATGTTTCTTCACCAAGGTATCGCTGCCAATGCTTAGCCACAAAGGAGTGAATTAGTAGATCTTGCGACTTCACTATTCCCTGAAAAAAGCGGAAAAACATTTTTTTTATTTACTAATTCTATCAATATTGACACTGTTATTTTTGTTATAAACATTATAATTACTATATTGTTACTGACATTACTAACAGCAGTATTAAATATCCGTAAATTTTATTGGAAATCAAGGAAAATGCTAAATGGGTGAGACAGGTAGTTCGCATAATCGGCTTATTGGCGACTTAGGACTTGTGGAACCATCTGTTTGTATAAGCAATTACTAAATTAGACACACATTGGGCAATGGCATGTATGTACTTGCCATGCCCGGCATCTTGGGGTTAATCTGGTTATCGTTATATAAACATTTCGTATTTGTTACAGAGAGTTACATACCCTCCCAGAGACTAAGTAAAAAAAAAAAAAATAGTAATAATAATCTGCAGGAAATCCAATGATTTCATCGTTTCTCGGCATTGTTTTTGTGTGAATGAATTGTTCAGGAGATCAAGTACCATTTCTCCATCAACGATCTTGATTTGTTAGTCCCGTTAGCAAGGGAGGGCATGAAATATCTTAGGGAAATTATGGGGTAAAATAGGCTTAAATAGGAAGAATAGGAATTTAAAACATTCATAAAACTAGCATAAAAAATGCTTAAAATCAGTCAATTAAACTCTACGGATGCCATCACCAACTTTGAAATTTTACGGGCTAACGCACCAGAATTCAAAAACTCTATGGAAACCTAACCCACCTTTCGTCAAAACTCTACAGGAATTCATACGTTCCAAACCCCAAAAAAACGTGTTGATCAGTAAAGCAGCCATATATATCAATTTTAGATGCCGTGACTAGGCGTGTCCTTTGGCCATTCTCTCCACCTTGGTATGTACAGCAAGATAGAGCTGCATTCACACAGTAAAATGATAAACCAACTTTCATTTCTTCTTTGTACCGTCTGGATTTCTTTGATTTCAAGCCAAAATCAACACAACACGAAAAGCTATATTTCTCACCATCGTTCTACCTCAAAATGAGCGGGCTGGTGAGGTGTCGACCTGTGTCTGACAAAAGAAAGTGTGAAACACTAGATGTGCTTGATTCTAAACTAGGGTATAAATAAGTATTAAAATACACAAATTAAGTATAATAACATTAAGAAAAGACTTCAAAAGCATAAATGTGTAACAGCAGACTCTGATAATTAGCGAAATATCGTTTTGACAAGTGTGTAGTAACACACAAACTAGTTTGGACATCGCAGTAATAAGTTCATCGTTTAGTGCTTTGTTATTCCTGGTAAGGTAAAGAAAAGAAGTAACTGGACTTCGTATTTGGGCGGTGCCCGCACATTATATTTTCATCATTTAGCAGTGATGATAAGGCTGCTGCAGCTTAAACTATGTTCTATCCACTCCATTTCTTCCGCTCTACGCGCATTGGTGTCTTCAACTTACCCCCCCCCCCCCCCCAGGTTTATATAGCAGTAAAAATTATGCATATTATAGTAAAATTTTCATGATAAACTGAAAAAATATTTGTTTTTTCTAGCTCTTTTTAGCGGGCACACATGACTGGGCTATGCTAGTTGGCTGTTTCCTCCATTTGCTGTTTAGTCACAAGCTCGCCATGCAGACCCCACTGGAGACATTTGACAGGACAACGCTGAGCTTTTGCCTTAGCAGAAGTCATGGTATTCTGAGGTGGTGCTTCCTTTCAAAAGGATATCAGTGAGGATCAGAAATTTATCGTTGTGGTCTAGAAGTTTGTCTTCACATCTTTCTGTTTGACATGGAGGCTTGTTTGAAATTTGAGGGGTGGTATGTTCCACCATCCACGAAGTGAAAATCCTGAAAAACGTAATCGTTGGAAGGCAACATCAGCCCAGGAGGGATGTACTCATACTCCGGCAGGGCTGGGTACTGGATGTTGATTCCCTGCCACCTCATGGCCTGGGTCTTCCTGGAGCTGCATTTTTTTTCATTGTCACCATCCCCCCCCCTCCTCTGAAGTTTCTAAGGCCTCTACTTCAGACCTTAAGAGGATACCCTTGGATGAAGGTTCTGGCAGAAAGTCAGGGCCATGTAGGTCATCACTGCTGATATCAGGGCACACATCACGGCAGCTGTGATAAGCCATAGTTGAGACCTGAAAATGAGCAAATACATTAGAATATAAATCAATATTATGGGTATAAATAGCATTGAATCGATAGGCAGTTTTGAAGTTACTTTGGAGGGTAACCACAACTAATCTATGATCAGGACCGCAGAACTCAGAACTCCATATACTCTGTACTTCTGGAGGAATGAGTGCTAATAAGGATGTGGTCGATCTCCTTGGCCAATCCTGCATTGCTATACCATGTCCTATGATGTGTGTTAGATTAAAGGGAATATAAAAGCTAGAAAATACAATTGTTATTTTTTTCCACCAGTTTCAGAGACATCAATAACATTGATGCATGCATCATTATGTTTTTTGTTTGTAAATATGCAATATTAATGTATAGTGCTCTTAAAACAGTGTGTTAAGAATTCTTATTAGATATGCATGTTTATACTATTTTCATTAGTTTGCTCTTGTGCTTTTTACAGTTACATGGATATTTTTATGCTGTGATCCCCCCTGACATGTAGTGTTTGCCCATAACCTTGCAAGAAAAAATTGTGCATAGATTGCAACTTCAGCCTCTTAAGCATTTACAACCAGATGCCAAGGGCTTCCAGACTGTGTTTTCCATATCATCAAACTACTGCCTTACATACGAGGAATAGTGGCACAATATCAAGTGATCTCGACAGCCACTATACCTCACACTTCAGCATAATTCATGTATGTATATTATAAAAACATAGGGCTTGGACTTTTTTTTTATAGTTAAATAGCAAAAAATGTCTTGCCAAACTTGTAAAACTTTACAAGGTGGAGGATTTTTTTACCATTGCTAGAGCACTGGCTTGCTACTACTTTGCACTTTGACAAAGAGCAACTAAACTAAACCAAAAGAAGTGACAAGATCTATTAGCATTGTGTTTTCAGAATGTATGTGGTTTTGTGGCTTTTGTTCATGTGTGAAGCTTGGAGGCATAGATTCATAGAGTTATGTTAGTAATTTCGAGTTTCTCTCTCTCATTTGCAGCTTTTTGTTTTGTTTTATGTAACTCTTGGAAACATAGTCCCTCTTTTTTTATAACATATTGTAAACTATACTGGTACTATAATTACTGGTGCAGGAATATAGCCTTTATTTTACAAAGTAAATCACTTTCATTATTTGTTTACAGCTATGCCAGTGAGGATTCTTGGAATTTTAGGTAATGCTTACCTTCTGTTACATGGATTTCTGAAATTGTAATTCTCCTTCTCTATTTATTTATATAATATTTCTTCTGAATTTTCAGTATTGCCACAAACTCTCTTAACCCCCTGGATCCAGATGACGTTGCGATCATGTCAAGGAAAAACTTGGACAGCTCTACGGATGACGGGAATAAAGCGTCAAGAGCGAAGGCCAGGGTGATGGAAAAGACTCGCTACGAGTGCACAAACCTCTTGGAGTGTGATTTGACTCATTTGGCACTTAGAAGGGGGCTTTAGCATTATTCCTATCAATAAACAAATGTAGAATATAACGTGCGTAAGCAGTGACTGGAAGAGTGCCAGCTCCAGGGAGGACACCGTTTCCATGGTGCTCACTGTATTCCTGGCTGCTCTGACTGGCTGCGCGGGCTGTATTACGTAAAATTGAAAATTATGAGAAAATGAGATACAGGACACAAATAACCAAATGTTTCATATATTTTTTTCTTGCACTTAGCTATTGAATACATAGAGAGATGATATGGAGTCTGTGCAAGGAAAATAAGTCATTATCATCTGGATAAAGCAAATCATAAGACAAATATGGACATTGGAAAATGGCGATAAAGCTAAGAAAGTTTTCACAAAATAACTTTCCAAGGGGGAGTCACAGAATCTTGTCACAGCTCATGGGTGTTCGTGCGCACCCAGCCTACGTATCGCACACCCGGATTGCTGGCCACTTATATAAGCTTTGCAACCAGATCCAAGGGGTTAAGCTTTGGATGATTTTAAGCCTCAGTAATCTTGTATGTGCAACCAATGTGCAGGTTAATCACAATGTGCTACTCTGACCAAGTGAGGATTGTCAGAAAGTAAGTGGCCTTTTTATTATTATTATTATTATTATTATTATTATTATAATCAGATAATTCCCATCAACAGATTAACCCATTGGATCCAGTTGCGTCATGGAAATCATGGTGCCAAAAACACGGGCAATGGGTTACGTATGAAGCCAACATCCCAGGTGTGTGGCATGTAGGCTGGACGCACACAAACACCCATGAGCAGTGCTTCCCTTTTGTGAAGTTATTTTGTGTAAACATTTTTAGCATTATCGCCATTTTCCAGTGTCCATATTTGTCTTTTCATTTGCTATATATAGATGATGATAGCTTATTTTCCTTGCACAGACTCCATATCATCTCTCTGTGTTGTAAATAACTGCGCCGCCAATCACAGCATCTAGGAATACAGTGAGAAGCATGAAATTGGCGTCCTCCCTAGAGCAAACGCTCTTCCAGTCATTGCTTACACACATAACTTTCCACATTCGTTTATTGATGGGAGTAATGTTAAAGCCCCCTTCTAAGCACCAAATGAGTCAAATCACACTCCAAGAGGTTTATGCACTTGACGCGAATCTTTTGTCACCCTGGCCTTCGCTCATGACAGCAAGTTTGCGTCTCCCGGGTCGTGGCCAATTTGCCCGATGATAGCATGTTCATGTCACCCATCCCTCAACTCAAGTTTTTCCAGGACATGAATGCAACGTCATCCAGGTCTGCTGGGTTAATTTTCTCTAAAAGTAATTTTGATGCAGGGTGCCCTTGAAGTGCTTATGGATATGCAAGCAAATGGGAATCTAAGAAAGACCCGTGGAGCCTTGATGACTTTCCAGGATGTGATTGGCTGATGCTGACTTTGCATCAGATGTAGAATTAAATGTTTTTTCTGTGATTAAATGAATCTTCTGGATTAGATTTGTTTAATGGAGAGTGACAGGATACAAGACTGAGGTGTAGCAGATAAAGTTTGCTCTTCTAAGGGAGACCCCCTAGAAAATTTTGATGCTCCACTGATGGACAAGGACACTAATGATGGCAAGGTTTGGGGCCAGACAGAGAAAAGAAAAGAATAAATGGTTGAACAAGTGAAACAGCAAGGGGACCGTCCCAAATGGGGGGGGGGGGGTTCAAATTGAGTTAGCTTGCGTATAGTATAGGTACATGGATGAGGAAACTACCAAACAAGTATTAAGCGCCTGTTCTGGATCGTTGTCTTGCAGCCGACACGAGACTCGCTGAACACCTGGAGAGGTACACCTATGTGGACTTCTGCTTGCTGCAGTCGTGCATACGGCATTTGATTATGATATTGCGCATAGATATGAGTTTGTAAATGTTAAAGGAAAACTTTTATACCAATATCAGGAAAAAATTAAATCACCGTGGTTTACGACGAAATATTTTGTGAAATATATTTTTGAAAAATGTAAGTTTTGTGTCCTTTTACACACAAAATATGTTTCGATCGAGACTCCTTGGTAATATGTTTTAGTTTATGAGGTAATCTGCATGTATATCACATATGAAGCACTAATGTTTGATAATAGCCATATAAGTAAGGATTGAAATATTTCCGTTACATTTCGCTCAACTGTCGGTACATCACAGCAGGAGTAAATTTGATTTTATTTGAGATTGGTAGTTACCGTTATAAAGACCAATTCAATACAAATGTTACCCAAATGTCGTATTTTTGAACTTCGGACATGTAAATGCGATACAGATTATTTCACATTGAAGATGATAGTACTCAGTAATACCTGCTCTGAAAAAAAAACTATATGGAATTTTGAGCTCGTTTGTATGCGCACTCTTCATTTAGAGTTCAAAAAGCTATTGCATTTGTTTCATGCGTTTCCCATAAAAATTAATAGGTTTAGATGTTACCGTAGATCTTAGGTACCATAAATTCGCAAATATCCCACTACACCTAGGCTTCTGCATGATTTTATGCACTTAGTAAAGATAATGGATGCAAATGGCTAATCACTAAGTCTACGCTTGTTCTCCTTTGCAATCTGTTAATATTGACAATTATCAAAGAAAATGGTTTGAGAGGGATAACTGTTATATTTTATTAGATACAAAAGTCAATGTAGGCCTACTAAATGAGAATGATGAATCTTTTTAACTTTATGTATATGTGTTCACGTACCCCCCTCGTGTGAAGCATGGGAAAAATTCAAGGACTTCCGTAACTTCTCAAATTCAATGTACTAAATTCATATACTTTTAAAATTCTCAAAATTGAACCACCATGTTGTATTCATGCTAGGACTTTATAATTAGGATGATTTTGTACTAATGTTGCCATCCACAGTTCATCATTTCTTAAAAAAAAAGGGGGGGGGGTTATCTGGTTTAGATTAGTTGTCTCTATGGTAAAATGTAGTTATGTATAAATTTCCCGTCTTAATTTTCTCATATCTTTGTTCTTCTACTGAAGTTATACTGAAGCAAATATTGATCTGGGAGAGCATTTCTTTAATGCTTAATCCATTATGATCTTTATGATATCTCTGAATAAACTTCAACCTACAGATTTTTCTAGTTCTTTAGAAAGGATTTAATAAAATAGTTGTCTCCCTTTTAATTATTCTTATTTTTCTTCTCTGTTGTCTTTCTTTTACCTGTTTCTTTTTTCTTGATTTTCAGATTAGGACCAAGACCTTTCAAAAAAGAAATTGCACATTGGAGGATTGTGCAAAAGAATATGGTGTTGTCTTTAAAGAAGATAATGTGGAAGAGCTAAGAAAATAATTACATTAGTACAGTGCAGCTTTAATATAAGCAAGGTTTTGCTTATTCCAATTTTTGAAATGTTTTGAAATGAAACCATAAGTAAATGGTTTTTGAAAACCTTTTTTGTAAAGTACTTTTGAAGCCAAATGACATTGGCTGTTGCATAACTGTTTCTTTTCACAATAGACAAGTTCTCATCTTTTCTTGAAGACTCCTAAGGATGGAGGCAAAGATTGTAAGTGATGGGCTAGAGCAATTTCCAGAATCACAAGCATTACAAGTCAATTCCTCTGAGATTATGTCAGAGCCAACAAGTAATCATAGTACAGAAACGATGACTGGTTATTTTTCGGTTGAGGGGAACCGTTTCAGCTTCA
>NC_091580.1:1654394-1656894 GCF_042767895.1 Penaeus vannamei
TAAAGATTCAGGAGTTTATTTTGTAGCGAAACAAAATTGATATTAGTATTATATTCCATCGATAAATTTATTGTTACAATGAAATTCCTGGTTTACCACTCTTATAAGTTCTAAATCACCCATTATTTCAAATTTTCTTCTTTTCCATAGTAGTATGGATCACCAGTCATTGCCAAATGTATCAGCAGGCACATTATCACCAGCGCTCCATCCTTCACAAGGTGTCAAGCACGAATTATCCTCTGTAGTAGACCTGCAACCTGTTGACACAGGCATGAGGTCCATGAGCAGTGAAATGCAACCAGTGGACGAGGACCTGCAACATGTGGCCCAGGACATTCATCAGGTCAGTCGACAGATACACCAGGTGAACAGTGGCATTCCCGTGGAGGAGCTGAGGCTGACCGAAGGGAACATGCAGTCTGTGAGTGATGAGCAAGTGGATCCATTGGGGGTGACAAACGAAGACACGCTGACTATGGATGGTGAGATGGGCGACATGGAACAGAATCAAGACGTACAAGTTATAGCTCATCAGGTGAGGTTTGATTGCAATTCCTTATTGGTCCATTTTATTTTTCTGTCTCATTTGTTTGAGTTCAAGTGATTGGAATTAAATAGAGTTCCATATTTTGTTACTTACTTCTCGATAAGGATAAAGCAGTAATTGAAGCACACTAAAAATTAGTTTGAAATCTTAGATATTACTTTTTTATAGATCAATGGCAAAGCTTGCTACCATATCCAAAAATAAACAAAAGGAAATCTGCTGCGATCAATAGAGCAATTATGTTTCTGATGCCAAAACCGTAGATAGACAAAGTAGCATCATTGTGAGCCTTGAAAATCTGATTTTTTTTATGGTTAGCAGTAGTGTCAGCTTAATGGTAGTTGATATCTGTTACTAAAATCCTTATCAAGTTTATTATACTAGTGAACAATTTTTATGCTGAAGGTGTAACTATACACAAGAAGTGAATTCTAGCAGCCATCAGTATTGTTCACCATTTCAAATCCACAGCTGGTTAGGATAAGAACAGTGTGGAACAATCATACAACAGTGAAAAGTTTTGAGTGTAGAGATGGAAAAAGCAGAATTCGCTATCATAGTCACACCTTTTCAGGAACAATTGTGATCACTCCAAGAATTTGTATTTTAACATCTTCATGACAGGTATGGCTATAGCCGTCATGACTCGCAGCGGATGGGATGACTGTACACAGCTTAGGCCAAGCCACAAAGTCTAGACTATTGCTTAATATTACATCACAAATTTATCAGGCCCCTTCACCTTAGGGTTAAATGTAAAGGATGTGATACAGGTTGGGAAAATTTCTTTTGTTGTAGAAGAATGCAAAAAGAATGAAAACTATTGGTATGTGTGTATTAAAACATTTCTTTATAATGAAGAGGAAGTAGCTATATGAATTTCCCCTCGTCCCCAAAATATCCTTATCAATATACAGGTGAATTTGATATGCCAATATATTTTATATGACAGGAAATCTGCTTTTCTTAATATTGTAATGTTTTCAGTGATGTTCCCTATTTTCCTTATTAGCTAATATTCAGAACGAACGTGATTGCAGGATTGTTCATTCACAGTCTCAAACGAAAACTAAAGCAGAATCTCCCTCATTCAGGCCAATCTCCTGGAGGATGCGTCTGGGGTGATAAGTTCTGACAAAACGATCAAGCTACCAGGGTTTTCAAGCCAGCAAGCTCCTCATGAGGGCCACGACCCACACGATCTCCAGTTGAGCAGCATAACCAGTGGTGCAGGAACTCTGCCCCTTGATGCCCAGCATTATTATGAGAGCCTCCACCCAGCACCAATTATGGTCTACGAGGTGCCAGCGGGTAACATCGTTCCTTTTGATTCTCTCGTGTCGGTGCCGCTGGGGAAGAGCATAGGTGAAAAGAATAATGAAGGTGTCGACTTGCTGCAAGCATCTGTGAGTGAGACTGTTTATGCTCATCAGTCACAGGATATGTCTCATCCATTATATGTATTACATCAGCCACAGAAAAAGGAAGACAGTTCTGAAGGAATGGTCATCGAGCAGATCAACTCCAATGATGGAGTGAGCCCAAATATTGTTCTGGAAAATAGAGATGCAAACAGTTTTAATAAGGTAGAAGGTCATTCATCTGGCATGATGCCCATAGGTTCAGAGTTCAGCTTGATATCTACTTCTTGTTATGATTCCTCTGTCACAACGGTTGCAAACATGGCACATCTCTCCATGTCTGCAGTCTACCACTCTTCCACGGACACAGATAGCGAAGTAGCACTAACGCTTGCCAGTTTAGGTAACCCAAAAAATGAGAAGATGGAGAGAGACTGTGTGCAAGCTCAGAATACAGAGCCTGCAGATGTCATCCGTGCAGCTTCAATCATATCTGGAGTCACGCAGCACCAGCAGTTTGATAATATACACCATCAGCCTAACAATACCTTGGAAGACCAAATGGGGAAAAAGGACCAGAAATCCACCC
>NC_091580.1:1661894-1684394 GCF_042767895.1 Penaeus vannamei
CTGATTTTATGCATAATTTAATCCTTTAATCATATGCAAATAATTTTTAACCATTACTGACATAAGATGAATATACTTCTTGTTCATGGGTGCTCATAATATATTGTTCATAAGCATTTTTTGTGTATATTTATTGGTTGTTATGAATGTAAGATTTATAAGAAAAAAGTAAAATATTGGTCACTGTAGAAATTTTAAGTACTGTGTTGTGTTTGTTTTATCAATAATGGCGCCAGATAAATGAGAAATAAAATCATGTTGATATTCTATCATTTTTATTCCTGTACATAATTAGGGGATGTATTTATCTATTTATTGTGTTCTTAGTGGAAGAGGGAGTGAGAGGGAGAGGAGAGAATTGTGTTCATCTTAAATATATTTGGATATACATAAATAAAAACAGCAAAAATATAACCATTCAATTGACATAATTTCTACTAGCAAATTATAACCAAATTATGCAATATAAATCACTAGTTCAATAAATAAAATGGTAGAAGGTTAAAAGCAAAACAAATGTGCTAGACATCCAAGGTCAAGTAACACTATAGGAAGGTAAAGTAAAGGGTGGTTGAGTTAGTAGTTGGTTGCTATGCATCAACTATCATGGGTAATATTGAAAATGTTAAAGATGGGTAAAGGAGTTGATGACTGAATGGGTTATGGTGGGTTTAGGTAAGGGGATTAGACCAAGTGAAGGACATGTATGCATCTGAGGAAGGAGAATAGGTTGTTAAAGCAGAAAGTGTGGGATTCTGTAAGGATGTCTGATAGGTTGGGAGGATAGGTAGGGGAAAGCAGAGGTGTGGGCTATATCAAGGCATGGACAGGACGACAATGTGTGGAACTGAAAGAGGATCATTACATAGGGGACATAACCCCCAATCCCACTTCCCTATGCCTCTACTCCTCTGACACCAGTCTCCAACTCTCCAACCAACTCCAATACATGAACTCCTGAAGATGTTCAAAACTTTCTGCTCGAGTCCCAAAATGACACCAAAACGAAATGGAACAGACAGTATGTCCCAGCAAACAATATCCATTGTAACAAATGGAATTAAAACTAAATCTTAAATAATTCATTTCTCCCTCTCCCTCTCTCTTCCTCTCTCCATTTCCCACCTTCTTCCACTTTCCTTTCCTTCTCTCATGATTAAACACGTAGTGTCACACTCACAGCATACAAGCAAATGCTGTTTATGCTTCCATGCATGTGCATTCTCACTACCTCTCTATCCAGATGTACATAGAGAAAATATTTATATATGGAAGCTGATTTTATGCATAATTTAATCCTTTAATCATATGCAAATAATTTTTAACCATTACTGACATAAGATGTATATACTTCTTGTTCATGGGTGCTCATAATATATTGTTCATAAGCATTTTTTCTGTATATTTATTGGTTGTTATGAATGTAAGATTTATAAGAAAAAAGTAAAATATTGGTCACTGTAGAAATTTTAAGTACTGTGTTGTGTTTGTTTTATCAATAATGACGCCAGATAAATGAGAAATAAAATCATGTTGATATTCTATCATTTTTATTCCTGTACATAATTAGTGGATCTTTTATCTATTTATTGTGTTCTTAGTGGAAGAGGGAGTGAGAGGGAGAGGAGAGAATTGTGTTCATCTTAAATATATTTGGATATACATAAATAAAAACAGCAAAAATGTAACCATTCAATTGACATAATTTCTACTTGCAAATTATAATCAAATTATGCAATATAAATCACTAGTTCAATAAATAAAATGGTAGAAGGTTAAGAGCAAAACAAATGTGCTAGACATCCAAGGTCAAGTAACACTATAGGAAGGTAAAGTAAAGGGTGGTTGAGTTAGCAGTTGGTTACTATGCATCAACTATCATGGGTAATATTGAAAATGTTAAAGATGGGTATTAGGGGCAATGAGGTTTGCCCCTTCATCAGATAGCCCCATCAGTTCAAACTCTCCCGGTTCCCCGACCCCACGCTCTCCTATGACCACGACTCTGAACACTGTAACTACTACCCACTCCTTAATGCCTACTAGTGCATTACCCACCCAAAGCGAGACTCAATCTCCAGAAGACATTCCTACTCTCCCAACTTCCTCAACTCTAACCCTAGAACCTTCCTCACCAATCACCCCATCCTCCCATACCGCAACTTTACAGCCTAATGTCCAACTCTCCGTAATACTATCCCCCTCAACAATGCTCTCTCTTCCATACGTCCCCGTCCTTCTACCATCCCCAACTCTACAAATATCTTAAATACTCTATTTAGCCCAGCCAAATGAGACCGATTTTTCGTGATCCCCCTGCCCCCAGCTCCTTACTCTGACAGCACTTCTCTTTTAGCAATGTCATCAAAACAAGTAGGCAAAGTCTCTTCATTGCCAACCCGATCGTTCCCGTCTTGTCATTGTTAAATCTGAAACTCAAGCTATAGCATTATCAACTCTAATTGATCTCTCTGGCAACCCCATTCCTGCAGAACCTCATCCAACTCTTAATACTTGTATGGAACTGTCTCTATCTCCCTAGCAAACTGCCCTATCTATATCAAAGATTGGTCAGATTGTGGAGAACTTACTTGCCTGCTTCACAGACTATGATGTAATATCAGTACAGAGCTACTCCATTCCTCCTAGAGGTCATCATAAGAACCCCACCAACATTGCCAAAATTATTTTCCTTTGACATGACCTTCCCTTTAATATTTGCATTGGTGGAGAATCCCTCCCTATCCGACCCTATCAACTTCCTCCCTCCAATGTCAAAACTGTTAGCGTTTAGGACATCCTGCCCAAGGTCTATATAAGTACTTATATAGACTTTGATCCTGCCAAACACTGCCATTCCACAGCCTGATGCCCTCTATGTGCCCTCTATGGTCATAACCGATCAAACTGCTCTGCACAGTCACTCAATTGTGCTAACTGCGGCGGCGGCCCCCATAATGTATTTTATAGAGGCTGCCCCACCTGCAAGTTTGAGTCTGAGGTGGCAACTCTCAGATACAGACTAGGTCTCACTCTACATGAAGCCAGACAGGAAGCACGTCAACAAGGGTTTTCTCATACTCCCTAGTCTCCCTACTCAAGTAATGTCGCTCGCTCTGCCCCTCTCCCTCCCTCTCAAGATGTTCCTACACCCTCCCCTATGCCCATCTCTCCTACATCTTACTTCCCAACTTCTACCTCCTACCTCCCCCAGTCAAATTCTTTTGCCACTCTAAATCCAGACACTCCAATTTCTACTGCAGCCCCAACACCTTCCCCTCTCCCTCCCTGCACTACCTGCAGCAGATAGACTACACTTTCCACCCCTTCTCCTACCACACACTCAGCTCCACTTACCTTTGCCTCTACTTCTCAGACTCCATTCTCCTCTTCCCACCCTTTGTCTCACTAAACTCTCCAACCAACTGCACTACAGAAACTCTTGAAGATATTCAAAACTATTGAGCCGCAAAATGACACCGAAACCCCTCACCCACCCTCAAATTCCATAACTCAAAGTGACTGCCGACATGGCACTGGTACAAAGTCCACCTTTCATCCCTTCGTTCTCACACCTTAGGAAGTGGATAGTTCATGAGGATGGAGAAGGGATGGAAACAAAAGAGCAGGAGGGAGAAAAGACAATGCAAAATTAGTTGAGTCAAGGGCTGAGGCCAAAGGTAGGGGAGATCCCCAGCATTGGGTCTCTGTCCCCATCTCCAAACCCCCCATGACAACGGGCAAGGGATTGGGGGGTTAGTAAATTTAAAAAATCTGTAAATATAGGAAGATATTATATGAAAGGAAGCACAGGCAGATGAATGGTGATTGAAAGGGGGGCAGGAGAGAAAAAAATGTGAAGCTGAGAGACAAAGAATAAGCAGCAGAATAGAAAAATATGAAAAGCCAGAATCATTTTACTATAAAACACACACAAATGCTGATCATGATATTTGTATTGTGCTCAATTGCTGTATCAGTTTTATTTATATTTATCAGGGAACTGATGCAGCCGCCTTCCAAGGTGCACTTATTTCTTGTTTAATAATAACATTTTGAGGTTACTGAAGAAACAATATGAATAAAAAAAATTTCTTTTTTCAATAAGTAATGAGTGATATTTTTTTGCATAGACTTCAATTGTGTTAACTTCAAGAAGTGGTATGCATGTATCCATGCACAAACTCTCATGCAAGTAAGGGAATTTATTTATCTTATTTTTTCCGTTGTGTGTGTTGGTGTTGGTATGGAAGATGGTATATATCAGAACAGTAGCTTGCGCCCACTGTCACATACAACTGAACATGAATATAAACATTTCAGCTTATAAATGGTAATATGAGTGTTCTATTGTTTTAAACTGCAAGTTCTTCAAAAGCACCATTTCTAATCTCTCGCCTCAATACTCCTTTTGCCTTGTTTATCGCCAGTTGAGATCACCAAAATCACCTCAGTAATAATGGTTAAAGAAATTACACACATTTTATTCATGTCATGACAGTTAAATTAGGACAGTCCATAGATAATAAAATACCTCTGGCTACTGGAAGATGCCACTAGCTTTCTATGAAAAGGTAAAGCATGTTGTGCTGATATGTAAATAACATTTTTGTTGATATACTAAATGGTAAATGGTAATTTCTTGGTTGAATCTTCTTTTTCATTTGATATTTCTGTGCTGCACAGACTACAGAACTAACAACCACAATATATAAATAAAATATATAAATAAATATACAATAAAAATTAAATATATATATACAATAAAAAAATAATATACAATATACTTGAAAGTAAATATGAAACTATTGGAAGTCCGTATACACGTCACACACAAAGGCTGCACTATTTTACTTCCCACAACTTCCCACGTACACAGGCACTTACTGGCCAAGAAGTCAATAACTATGCCTATGGGATATCTTTATGCCATTCCTTAAATTTAGGAAAAAAGTTTTCCGTTGATAGTGGTATTAATAACAAAATCATAACTATTCTTTTTTATTAACAGTACCATCATCTTGAGATCCCTATAAATGATAACATTAATCACAGTAATATATAATCATCCCTGAATATTCAAGGAATGGGGTAAACAGGCAAGATAAGGTAGGCATAGTATAAGATGCTTGTGAAGCCATCTACATGCAAATAGGATTAATAAAAGTATTAATAAAGAATCATTGGATATGCTATGTATACATATATTCCCTGCATGTTAAGAGCACAGAGGTAAAAGTGGTTTGTTAATATTTATTTTTATTTTTATTTATTTATTTATTATTATTATTTTTTTTTTTTTGGGGGGGGGAGGTGAAAAGGTATAATTCCAGATAGATTACCTGACATTAAAAATTATTCTGTAAAATTGAGCCTAGACAGTGTACCTTTACCATCATAAATTTTTATATATTTCAAGAGCAACAGGTCTATTGATGTATGTAAACTTTAAATGTATAATTCTGACAATACCAGTCCTCTACCTTCTACCACCAAATCAAATTAATGCTATGCTTCTGACAACTTTAAAGGATGTATTGCTTGAGACTTTGATGAGAACTTTCACCAAACTTTCCTCATCCTCTCGGCATGGCTGCAAAAACAACAGACCCACCTGATTATATCAACAGTTGCAGCCATGACTGAGGCCTGTGAAAAATGAAACCCAAGTGGTAACCTCTCTCTTTTTTTTAAATTTCTCTCAACTGGTGAAACTAGGCTTCAAAGGGATAAGAATATGGTAATCAAACATTCAAAAAATATAATATTTTATTAAAAGGAAGTGTATATATGATTTGTAGTATACAGATATTACCCTCATTATCCGTAGGACCCTAAAATCAGTTTATATTGTAAAACACTATTACAAGAAAAGAATTTACGTCATTTCATCAATCAGAACTATCAAAATTGTCTTCATCCTAAAATAGGTAATCAAAGCAAAACTTTAAAATATCAAGGAAAACATTAATCATATCCTGGTCCTTGAAAAGGTTAAAATCATATGTTCACCTTCCTGAGATAATTGCAAATCAATAGTGTCTCATTAAAAGTGCCAACAGCATAGAAGAAAATTTAATAGCCAGATGCCATTAATTTGTCATTAATTCAGTATCTTCATTGTTTCCAACATGGTCTGCACACACAAAGCGCACTGCAAGAGAATTGAGAAGCTGATTGCTCTATGTTCGAGAGAGCTTCTCAGGAGGCATGTACCCACACTCCCCTAGTTGCCAAAGGCCCACCCGGCCATCTGGTCTAACTACAAGATGTGTTATGCTGCCATTGTGTAGAGTGAGGCGCAACCATGCTTCTGGGGGTAGCTGGAGAGCTCTGTAAGGGACAGGGTTTGAGGTTCGGTAAATTTTTACTTTCTAGTAAAAGATATATCAATCCTGACAAGCAATACCAATGAATACCAATATATACAAGTAATGACATCTCTAAATATGCATATCTTCCATCATCTAAAATTTCATCTATGATTTACAAAAAGAAAAAATGCAATATAGACAACAATCTTGGGAATTTTCTAATGACTTCATTTCATAATTATGACTTCGACAGTGCTTTTGTATATAGCCTACGAAAAGACAACTGCTAATAACTGTTTCAGAAAATTATCATATAGTATAACAAACTATAACAAACTTATATACTTCCATTACCAAAGAAATTACATATTAGCACTTTGTCATGGAAAAAAAAAAAAAAAAAAAAAAAAAAAAAATCCTATTATAACCTTACAACAGGCTGCCACAGAGTAGACACTCACCTGCACACAAAATATCTAATAACATTGGCATGACACACAAAGACCTCATAACTATCTTTTTCCTGGGAGGCTGGAGCTCTATGAATGTATTTTCTGAAGGCAGCTTCAATGCGCGCGCCATCAGCGTAAAACTTCTGAGAGAAATGGGATTACCATTATCTTTTCTTATTTGTAAATGTCATAATATAGGTCAATAAACATATGATTTATATTACATAACTATACAATTAACTGAAAGGCTGATATTTATATATCATTTTTTTTTTAAGAAGAAGAAGAAAAAAAGGATGAAATCTAAATATGTTAAATCACATGAGCTGAAGGCTAAATTCCCGAAATTCTTCTTACGTGCATCTCTGGCTTCCAGCTCCCAATAGGAGGCTCTGGGGGTATTGGTGCTCCTTCCCTTAATAAATCACATCTTTCAATTACTTCAACATTTTCTAGTTTTTTAAGGATGATTTCTGCAGTTTCTGTGGCACGTGTCATTGTTGAGTAGACGACACGAGAGTATGGGTAGGTGAGTTCTTGAAGGCGTAGTCCTGTCAAAGCTGCTTGCTCTCGACCTGAGTGAAAAGGAAAAGAATTTTGTAAGTAATCAACTGCTCTGACTATTCATTTGATGTAATATTACCAATACATACAAACATATGCAGACACAGACAGACAAGACACAAACATACATACGCATGGAGGAAAAGATTTTTATTAAATGCAAGACTTCATCAAATAAATTTCTTTTCATCAAATATATGGCTTCATTTGAGAGTGAAAGGAAATCTATTTATAAACTTTTGTACCAGTCTTTAGTACAAGTCTTTTCCCTTTTTTGTAAAATACACTATATGCATATCATACAACAATTGCGTTTTGATACCATACCCAGACTGGTGAGGTAACGTTCATGATCTGTAGGTCCTTCGAGGTTGTATTGTCCATGACGGATGAAGATCAAATGCCGAGAAGCAGTGGGACGGACTTTTTCATAGCGATCATCGTGACCATCAAGATTATTATTATTTTCATCGCCTTTGGATTTTGGAGGCTTCACTAAACTGTGCACTCCTCGCCTGGCAGGGAAGGAAGAAAAGTTAGAGGATTAGGAAACCATGTTTAGCTACATTATTTTTGTAAAATGTGTTTGGTATGGCTAAGCCTTCTGGGCAATAAAGATTTTTACAAATGGTGACAGAAAAATGCATGATATATTAAACCCAACCTAACCAGTCTTCTTCAAAGGAAGAAACATCAGTGTTCTGTGTATCTGCTTATATAATGCCATTCACTAACAGTAACTTTTTCATGTGATGACTCAAGAGGGCTGAAAAAATCTAGACATTTGCAAAACACATCTTAAGTTATCAGGAAATTCTACATACATGACTTTTCAAATTCCTAATTATTTGCTACTACACTGCAAAATAATGTTAGCAAAACAATAACAGGAGGTATACACCTGCTTGCTGAGAATTATAACTTGTCACTGATTACTATCAAAAGGCTGAGACTGAGGCTAGTCATAAGTGCAAGTGACAATACGAAATGGTCCAGTGCCGTGTGCTGCTTTATACATAGTGTTCCAAGACAGACAGAACCTGCATTCATGAGGACTAAATTAATTATGAACACTTAACAGTAACCACACCTGTCTTTTTCTTTGCTCATCCTGAAAGCCTTGGACATACCCAAAAGGCTCAGGAAAGGAAAGGTATCAGCCAGGCTTATGGTACGATGCACAATCACAGAGCACATTGTAGGCTCCCAGATAAATCTTCAACAGCTGCTGCACAGTAATATTCACCTGATGAAGGTAAGGATTACACTGTTCAACTGGCAATAACACATGAGTACAAAAGCTGCACAATCACCTCCACCAGTTATTCAGATTAATAGTAGTTAAATATTTCAAACTGTTCCTATTAGTCAGTAGTGTAAATACTTTGTGTCTTTAAGCTAACATGGACAGTTTCATTTCCAACAGATAGCTTACGTAAGATTAGATACCTTTATATTTTGTTCTCAATTCGTTATCTAAAATCTTGGGGGGATATGAAGTCTACAAATCAGTGTTGAAATAGAAGAAGAAAATTAGACAGAAATGGCAAATATAGAAATTAGTAGGAAAGGAAGAGGGACACATCTCTCCTGTGTGGATATCCAGGGGCCATATGATTAGCATGGAATCCAGGCCCTTATCCCTCTGGTAAAAGACAACAACTGTCTCTTATATAGCAAGGCACAGTTCAGTAAGAAAATATATTATAATCATCCTTGATTTTGGCATTATCTTGCAACATATATATTAATCTGTTAACTCACTACCTTACAACACATATATTAATCTGATAACCATCATACATAATAGGACAGAATACCTTTTGAATCTAGTCCCTGTGAAAGAGAAACAAACAGTCCATAATTTGAACATCAGTTGTGTTGCAAATAGTATGATAATGTCAAAATAAAGTGTTAATAGGAGGAGAGTTACTTCAAAAGCTTTTGTTTTGTACAGGATACACTGTAAAACCTAAACTTGGTTGCTGTTCTACACTTAAAGGGAAATGTCTAGCATAGCAACTGAACCCATAGCTACTGACAAAAGACATTTTTTTTTAAAGATAAGCTTTCAATTTCATGTCCTGCAAGGATTTTTGCGAGGCTCTCAACCCAATTCCACTTGCTGTTTCCCAGTTTCAGCTCTATTGTTTGTTTGTGACATCGAGCTCGGGACACACTGGTGTACTGTAAAGAATTACCAGATTTTTCCTGGGATATCTATGTCACATTAAGAGAAAAGTTTTTCAGTACTAAATATATATATATATATATATATATATATATATATATATATATATATATATACATATATACATATATATACATATATATATATATATATATATTATATATATATATATACACACACACACACACACACACAAAACAATCCTAGTTGGAAACTTTCCTTATATGTCTGAGTGCTTGTATTTGCTACTGTAAGAGTCTGCTAGTGTGTGTCCCAAGTGGTAGTGTGTGTCCCAAGTGGTAGTGTGTGTCCCAAGTGGTAGTGTGTGTCCCAAGTGGTAGTGTGTGTCCCAAGTGGTAGTGTGTGTCCCAAGTGGTAGTGTGTGTCCCAAGTGGTAGTGTGTGTCCCAAGTGGTAGTGTGTGTCCCAAGTGGTAGTGTGTGTGTGTCCCAAGTGGTAGTGTGTGTGTGTCCCAAGTGGTAGTGTGTGTGTGTCCCAAGTGGTAGTGTGTGTGTGTCCCAAGTGGTAGTGTGTGTGTGTCCCAAGTGGTAGTGTGTGTGTGTCCCAAGTGGTAGTGTGTGTGTGTCCCAAGTGGTAGTGTGTGTGTGTCCCAAGTGGTAGTGTGTGTGTGTCCCAAGTGGTAGTGTGTGTGTGTCCCAAGTGGTAGTGTGTGTGTGTCCCAAGTGGTAGTGTGTGTTTGTCCCAAGTGGTAGTGTGTGTGTGTCCCAAGTGGTAGTGTGTGTGTGTCCCAAGTGGTAGTGTGTGTGTGTCCCAAGTGGTAGTGTGTGTGTGTCCCAAGTGGTAGTGTGTGTGTGTCCCAAGTGGTAGTGTGTGTGTGTCCCAAGTGGTAGTGTGTGTGTGTCCCAAGTGGTAGTGTGTGTGTGTCCCAAGTGGTAGTGTGTGTGTGTCCCAAGTGGTAGTGTGTGTGTGTCCCAAGTGGTAGTGTGTGTGTGTCCCAAGTGGTAGTGTGTGTGTGTCCCAAGTGGTAGTGTGTGTGTGTCCCAAGTGGTAGTGTGTGTGTGTCCCAAGTGGTAGTGTGTGTGTGTCCCAAGTGGTAGTGTGTGTGTGTCCCAAGTGGTAGTGTGTGTGTGTCCCAAGTGGTAGTGTGTGTGTGTCCCAAGTGGTAGTGTGTGTGTGTCCCAAGTGGTAGTGTGTGTGTGTCCCAAGTGGTAGTGTGTGTGTGTCCCAAGTGGTAGTGTGTGTGTGTCCCAAGTGGTAGTGTGTGTGTGTCCCAAGTGGTAGTGTGTGTGTGTCCCAAGTGGTAGTGTGTGTGTGTGTCCCAAGTGGTAGTGTGTGTGTGTGTCCCAAGTGGTAGTGTGTGTGTGTGTCCGAAGTGGTAGTATGTGTGTGTGTCCCAAGTAGTAGTGTGAGTGTGGCCCAAGTAGTAGTGTGTGTGTGTCCCAAGTAGTAGTGTGTGTGTGTCCCAAGTAGTAGTGTGTGTGTGTCCCAAGTGGTAGTGTGTGTGTGTGTCCCAAGTGGTAGTGTGTGTGTGTGTCCCAAGTGGTAGTGTGTGTGTGTCCCAAGTGGTAGTGTGTGTGTATCCCAAGTGGTAGTGTGTGTGTGTCCCAAGTGCTAGTGTGTGTCCCAAGTGCTAGTGTGTGTCCCAAGTGCTAGTGTGTGTCCCAAGTGCTAGTGTGTGTCCCAAGTGCTAGTGTGTGTCCAAGTGCTAGTGTGTGTCCCAAGTGCTAGTGTGTGTCTACGTGGTAGTGTGTGTCTACGTGGTAGTGTGTGTTACTGCAGGTGTCTGCTAGTGTGTGTCTGGGTGCTAGTCTGTGTTACCCTAAGTGTCTGCTCGTGTGTGTCCAAGTACTAGTGTGTGTCCCAAGTGCTAGTGTGTCTAAGTGGTAGTGTGTGCCTGAGTGCTTGTATTTGTTACTGCAATTGTCTGATAGTGTCCGAATGCTAGTGTGTGCTTGAGTGCTAGTCTGTGTTACTGTAAGTGTCTGCTCGTGTGTGTCCGAGTGGTTGTATGTGTTACTGCAAGTGTCTGCTTGTGCATTTAAACAAGTATCTGAATATATGTTAGTGTATGAGTAAGCATGTATGTATGAGTGAATGTATAAATGACTTGAGTGAAAGTGTGAGTAGAGAATGTTACAAACACAAACATACCAATAAAAGAAAACTATAAGTTTCAAAATCCTTAGGCAAAACCAGTCCTGCAGTACCCTGAAATTCCCCAAAACGACGAAAAATAAGAGATCTATTCACCTGTCCCAATTCCAGTCCCACTTGACGGAAGGCGTGTAACCCGTCGTCCATGAAGCCAAAGCGGTTTTTCGGTTTTCCTCACTTGCTATGACATAACCAGCTATAGCTCCTCCTGCAGTGGCTGCGAGTACGCTCAGGCGCCCTATTTTTCTCATCCAATGCATTGTATTTGAGTTCCTGGAGATTAAACAGTGAAGATTCTTGGACACGCTCTCTCTCCTTCTACTATCAGCTGGCCGAAGTAAACATGTCTTTTACATATATGACATTTTGATTTGATTAGGCCAGGATTAACTGCTCGTATTAATGAAATTTATTTGTAGAATTATTTTGTGTTATCTAAATATTTATTTTTTGATGAGAACAATGCGAAAAGAATTACATTTATATACATCATCTCTTTGATTTACTGCCTCAATCTATTTACATAAAATATTCAACGGAGATTATTCATACCTCAAAAGAAATAAAAATAGAATGAAAAAATACCAAATAAATGACTGGCATAATTAAACATGGTAATCATAGAGAAAATACAGACGATATTTATTTTCCAAAGGTGTTGTCATCGCAGAGCCATCTAGCGGCTGCCTTTTGAGTTCTTTCTGGACGGAGAGAACGTGAGTCCATGTCCTTTTGCTTGAGTTTACAGTGAATATCGGTGAATATCTCTTGCATCGGTAAAGGAAATTCACTCTGAAGGGGAATAAGAGGATAGTGAGAATCCTGGAGAGTGTAGATGGTGAATAATAAGGGAGATAGTGGAGGGACGAGTGTCAGATATATGCTGGGGAAGTGAACGGTGAAGCCGCCTGTGGATGTAAACAAACCTTTCCTTAGCGAGTACACGAGGGTTTGAAATTCGAAGTAATTCTCGAGTGCGAATAAGTTAAAATAAGTGAAAATATTCGAGAGTGCATTGGATTTGCGAGGTGGTGTTAGCCGGGAGGTAGAGGAAGTGCGCAAGGAAGGACACAAAAGTAATCTTGAATCGACTTGTAGGCCGACAAGCGTGGATGTGCTTTCGACCAAAGTAACATCGTGTTTTTTTTTTACGGAACTTGCAAATTGAATGACTTTTCATTGATGGATTAGGCCCTTCGACGTCATTAAACACGGCAGTTTACATTAACCGTTAATAGTTTGCGTTCATTCCTCTAATTACTCTAAATTATTACCTTGTTCAATGTGATCACGATTTTGATACTCTAGAGTAAATGAGATTTGGATTTTCTTAACATGGGTCTGGTTTGCAGATTGGCATTTACTTTTTAAATTGAGCAACCCAATTCAATTTCAAAGTGTGCCTATAGTTCGGCTTTTGGGGTACGTGGCTGGTGACCAGATTGGGAAAGTTTATTGTTGACGCGCATGTGAATTACTAGTCACGGCAGGAGCTGTGCCATGTAAACGAGGTCTTCCTTGGTCACTTATTTAAGGTGCTGGGCTGCAAATGCACAGCCACAAATTAGGGCATAGAAAATTATCTTTGATTTTGTGTATCTTCAAATTACAAAGAAATATGAAATTTGCCCATACCACACTTTTTTGATAGGAAACTGTAGCAGCTCAAATTGAACAGCAGCATACTTACTCCCCAGCGCAACTTGTAAACTTTCCAGTTGTAGCTAGCAGTTGGATAGCCTTTCAGTTTTGATTTTGTTTCCATTGTCGATTTGCAGTGTTAAATGTTGTGACAGTGTCAGTAATGAGTTTTTTTCCCCACATGAGAGATTCTCGATAAATATTGGTAATTTGTATAAAGGATAAATTGCGTCACAGATGAATCCTTAAGGGCGTAGGGTAATTGTTTCTAAGTCCCACATGATGGATTGCAATGATATTGGTTTTGTTGGATTCCTCTCACTGCCTGCAATGCAAATATGTAGGTTGTGTGGGGGAAACCATGCAACCCCCCTCCTCCCTCCCCCACCATTAATGAAAAGCATGGCCCTGACCGGGTTGGAAAACACATGCTGTGACCTTATCATGATTCAGTTAAGATAGTTTTTGTTGCATATCAATTTTTTCTTGCAGATATTTGAGTTCCAACATAACACAATGAAAAATCCATCCATATTTAAAAAACAGACATGAATAACATAGTAAGGGAGGGCAAGCAAGTTACAAGGGAAATTGCAGGTCAAAAGGAGTAGTCAACACACAATCATTTAACTATATTTCTCCCACCACCCACTCCATCGAGGGAATAAACAAAGTAGTAAAGCTTCACATAATACATCTTCATCTCCGGAGAGTCTCACTCTTGTAAATGGATATTGATCTAAGGTTCCAATGGCATATTTTGGGTTGGAAGATTTTTTTTATACTCTAGCATATCAAGTATATTGAGGTTTATTAGGCAAACTGATTGATGTACAGGGACAAATATAAATTGGTCTTCTAATACTTTCATAGGAAAATAATTCTACGTCTGTACTGACAATTTTTCTTTGCTGCAGACCATGGTGGAGACAAAGAAGCCTGCGGCCACGAAAAAGGCCGAAAAGGCACCTGCTAAGCCCAAGGCTGAGAAACCCAAGGCAGAAAAGCCTAAGGCTGATGCCAAGGCAGCCAAACCCAAGGTCGCAAAGGCAGAGGCTAAGGATGTGAAAGCCAAGCCTGTCAAGCCCAAAACCAAGTTGGAGCTCCTTAGGGAAAGGAAGCCAAAAGGTACCAAGCCTAAGGACAAGACCAAGCCTAAGCCAGTTAAGGAGAAGAAGCCCAAGCAGAAGGAACCTCTGGGCAAGAAGCCCCTTAAGGCTGGCTGCTACAGGATCTGGAAGGGCAAGAAGGTAGGTTTATCATTCAAAACTTGTATATAACGTATGTTATGTGATAGCTTCTGGCTGTCAGCTTTATTTTCTTAAGCTTTTTCAAACGTTGAGGTGCATTAATGCAACAATCTGGAGAGCCTCCATGAAGTGTTGCCAAAGAAACTTTAAAAATGCAATTTCTCCAACACCATCTACCAAAAGGCTGTCCCAGACACAGGGACAAGCATGTGTAGGGCTCTACATTTGCTTGTCATGTGCGGCACCAACCTCTTCCTGCAGGTGGTGGTGGTTCTAGTTCCACAAACAGGTGTTTAGCTGGTTGCTGATCCCACTGCTATGGGAGGTCACCTAAACAATACACATCTAGGTACAGCCACACAAAATGTGATTGCCACCTGTAGACTTCTTTATGAAGTATCCTTCACTACAGGCCTTTCATTAATTTTACCAGAGGTGGAGACAGTTATAACAAATTCATGGTATATTTTAGATGAAAAAATATCCTTCATTGTAAAGTACTTGGCATTTGAATGATGTCCATGGGAATGAAGTCTGGGATGTCTACAGGGAGTCTTCCCATTATGCAGCCAAAATGTTGTGGCATACACATGTTTACTATCAAAGTTTGTGTAAAAGTTGCACAAGGTGCATAGTGCTTTGTTGCTTTTCTTTTTTAGTGACATTTATAGATTGGATGGAGAAAGTTTACTTTTTTTTTTCCATTCCCCCATCCTCCTTCCTACCCCAGTTACTATATTCAGTTCAACAAATGTGTTTGAAGTGTTTCCTTGAGAGATGATTGTGTACAAATGTGTAATTTATTTATGTAAAACTTTAGTTCAAATATTTTTGGAAAATGGATAACTACTGACCTTTTATTCATTGTAAAGAGGAAGGATTCACTTTGGTATACAAATTAATTTTCATGCCAATTACTTTAAAATATCTACTAGCTTTATAGCCTTTGAAAAACTTTAGCATTAAAAAAGCTACTTAGGTTTACTCATAGCAGTAGGTTTTTATCAATGCAAAATAAGTGTAAACGTACTCATAAAATGGGTTTATATATTAATAGGGTAACAAATTATTTTTTTTTTTAGGAAATCATCAGAAGGAAGAACTACATTGTGAAGCCTATTGGTGGTGCCAACAATGGCAATGCCCGTCGTGTCCTTCAGAACAAGAGGCCTGCCTACTATGCTGCTCAGTTGAATAAGAAATACATCAGCAAGAGGAAGCCCAAGTATGTAGATGATGAGGGATTAGGGTTAATAAAAAAAACAAAAACTGGAGAATATAATTGATGATGTTCTAGCTCTGTGTGTTATATTGATTAAGCATCTTTTTATAGCAGTATCGGATCTGTCATTGGTCGGGAAACAAGTCTTGCAAGATAATACAACCACAATGGAAGAATTATTTACCTTTTTTTTCTCCTCCCCTACCTAGGACCAACTTCAAGCGCCTCCGTCCTTCCATCACCCCAGGCACTGTGTGTATCATTGTTGCTGGTGTTCACAAGGGCAAGAAGGTGGTGTTCTTGAAGAGGCTAGTCAGCGGCCTGTGCTTGGTTACTGGTGAGTAGCTGGTGTTGTTAGAAGGGATGGGGGGCATTTTACAATTTTGGTTTAATCTTGTAGTAGTTCATGGTGTCTGAAAGTTGTGATTTCTGTTATATTTCTAGATGATATTTCTCTCCCTCCTTCCTCTTTCCTCTTTCCTCTCCCCCCTTCCTCTTTCCTCTCCCCCCTTCCTCTTTCCTCTCCCCCCTTCCTCTTTCCTCTCCCTCCTTCCTCTTTCCTCTCCCTCCTTCCTCTTTCCTCTCCCTCCTTCCTCTTTGCTCTCCCTCCTTCCTCTTTGCTCTCCTTCCTTGCTTCTTCCTCTTTGCCCTCCCTCCTTGCTTCTTCCTCTTTGCCCTCCCTCCTTGCTTCTTCCTCTTTGCCCTCCCTCCTTGCTTCTTCCTCTTTGCCCTCCCTCCTTGCTTCTTCCTCTTTGCCCTCCCTCCTTGCTTCTTCCTCTTTGCCCTCCCTCCTTGCTTCTTCCTCTTTGCCCTCCCTCCTTGCTTCTTCCTCTTTGCTCTCCCTCCTTGCTTCTTCCTCCTTCCTCTCCTTCCTTGCTTCTTCCTCTTTGCCCTCCCTCCTTGCTTCTTCCTCTTTGCCCTCCCTCCTTGCTTCTTCCTCTTTGCCCTCCCTCCTTGCTTCTTCCTCTTTGCTCTCCCTCCTTGCTTCTTCCTCTTTGCTCTCCCTCCTTGCTTCTTCCTCTTTCCCTATCTCCCCGTTCCTCTTCCCTCCTTGCTTCTTCCTCTTTGCTCTCCCTCCTTGCTTCTTCCTCTTTGCTCTCCCTCCTTGCTTCTTCCTCTTTGCTCTCCCTCCTTGCTTCTTCCTCTTTGCCCTCCCTCCCTCCTTGCTTTTTCCTCTTTGCCCTCCCTCCCTCCTTGCTTCTTCCTCTTTGCTCTCCCTCCCTCCTTGCTTCTTCCTCTTTGCTCTCCCTCCTTCCTCCTTGCTTCTTCCTCTTTGCTCTCCCTCCTTCCTCCTTGCTTCTTCCTCTTTGCTCTCCCTCCTTCCTCCTTGCTTCTTCCTCTTTGCTCTCCCTCCTTCCTCCTTGCTTCTTCCTCTTTGCTCTCCCTCCTTCCTCCTTGCTTCTTCCTCTTTGCTCTCCCTCCTTCCTCCTTGCTTCTTCCTCTTTGCTCTCCCTCCTTCCTCCTTGCTTCTTCCTCTTTGCTCTCCCTCCTTCCTCCTTGCTTCTTCCTCTTTGCTCTCCCTCCTTCCTCCTTGCTTCTTCCTCTTTGCTCTCCCTCCTTCCTCCTTGCTTCTTCCTCTTTGCTCTCCCTCCTTCCTCCTTGCTTCTTCCTCTATGCTCTCCCTCCTTCCTCCTTGCTTCTTCCTCTTTGCTCTCCCTCCTTCCTCCTTGCTTCTTTCTCTATGCTCTCCCTCCTTCCTCCTTGCTTCTTTCTCTATGCTCTCCCTCCTTCCTCCTTGCTTCTTCCTCTATGCTCTCCCTCCTTCCTCCTTGCTTCTTTCTCTATGCTCTCCCTCCTTCCTCCTTGCTTCTTCCTCTATGCTCTCCCTCCTTCCTCCTTGCTTCTTCCTCTATGCTCTCCCTCCTTCCTCCTTGCTTCTTCCTCTATGCTCTCCCTCCTTCCTCCTTGCTTCTTCCTCTATGCTCTCCCTCCTTCCTCCTTGCTTCTTCCTCTATGCTCTCCCTCCTTCCTCCTTGCTTCTTCCTCTATGCTCTCCCTCCTTCCTCCTTGCTTCTTCCTCTATGCTCTCCCTCCTTCCTCCTTGCTTCTTCCTCTATGCTCTCCCTCCTTCCTCCTTGCTTCTTCCTCTATGCTCTCCCTCCTTCCTCCTTGCTTCTTCCTCTATGCTCTCCCTCCTTCCTCCTTGCTTCTTCCTCTACGCTCTCCCTCCTTCCTCCTTGCTTCTTCCTCTATGCTCTCCCTCCTTCCTCCTTGCTTCTTCCTCTATGCTCTCCCTCCTTCCTCTTTGCTTCTTCCTCTATGCTCTCCCTCCTTCCTCCTTGCTTCTTTCTCTATGCTCTCCCTCCTTCCTCCTTGCTTCTTTCTCTATGCTCTCCCTCCTTCCTCCTTGCTTCTTTCTCTATGCTCTCCCTCCTTCCTCCTTGCTTCTTTCTCTATGCTCTCCCTCCTTCCTCCTTGCTTCTTCCTCTATGCTCTCCCTCCTTCCTCCTTGCTTCTTCCTCTATGCTCTCCCTCCTTCCTCCTTGCTTCTTCCTCTATGCTCTCCCTCCTTCCTCCTTGCTACTTCCTCTATGCTCTCCCTCCTTCCTCCTTGCTTCTTCCTCTATTCTCTCCCTCCTTCCTCCTTGCTTCTTCCTCTATGCTCTCCCTCCTTCCTCCTTGCTTCTTCCTCTATGCTCTCCCTCCTTCCTCCTTGCTTCTTTCTCTATGCTCTCCCTCCTTCCTCCTTGCTTCTTTCTCTATGCTCTCCCTCCTTCCTCCTTGCTTCTTTCTCTATGCTCTCCCTCCTTCCTCCTTGCTTCTTCCTCTTTGCTCTCCCTCCTTTCTCTGTCTTGTCTTGGTTTATATTTACTGTGATAAATGTCAGGTTCTTAACTTTAGAAAAATAAGCTGCAAATAAGATTAAACTTGTACTACAAAATCATAATTCACTTTTCTCAGGTCCCTTCAAGATCAATGCCTGCCCACTCCGCCGTGTCAATCAAATCTACCTGATTGCCACTGCCACAAAGCTTGACATCTCCAAGGTCGAGATCCCAAAACACATTAACGACAGGTACTTCCGGCGAGGAAAGACTGTGCGCTCCAAGAAGGAGGAGGGAGATATCTTTGGACAGAAGACCGAGGTAAGTTCAGTTGCCCGTCGTCATAGGTGCCATTGGATTTTCACTTCATTAATAACAAGGGAATGTTCTGCCAGCTTATGACATGTTCTCCACGTAACCCTTCGGGAATCGGAATGCTGCTAAGCCATTTTGATTTTTGCGGTTCTATACAGTAATAAAAATTTGTTCAATGTTCTATGCAAGTTTACGAAGAATTAAACTACCACCATCCAAAATAAATTTCTTAGGATGCTAGGCAAACCAGCTTGTTCTCTAATCCCGCAAAATAAAAGCTTTTTCTTTTTATCTCCCACTATATCCAAAATTCTTTGCTTTGCAGAAATATGTTGCTTCTGAGCAGCGAAAGAAGGACCAGGAGGCGCTCGATGCCCAGCTGATTACTGCCATCAAGGAGAGAGAGGACAAGAAAATGTTTTTCGGTTACCTGGGTTCATACTTTGGCCTCAGGAACAGAATGTACCCACACATAATGAAGTTCTAAATAAAGATGTGGATGGAATTCCTTTGCTATATTTTGGCCTTTTATCGCCTCTTGAGTAACCAGCAGATCGGTAATGATACACAATGCACATGAATAGAATTGTGCATTTTTCCTGCCCATTGTCATTCCTTAACTGAACTTCACCAATTGTATAGTGTTCTTCACACACTTTTCGTTTACCTTAAGCCATAGGTCGTGCATTTTCTAAAAGGACAAGGAAATAACAATCACTTTTCTCTTTTATTATGAGAACGATTTCTTGGTACATTTGACTTGTGAAACATGTCGATGAACATGCATCCATCCACTCGAACAGAGTCCATCGGGCAAACGATTATCATATTCTGGGTAGCAAGACGTCACTGGGCAAAATGGTAAGCCGGTGTCCACGTGCTGGTAATCCGTACTCGGTTGTAGTCAGTTTATTGTAGCAGTCAGTGCGGTGCATTGCCATGGTATACAGAAAGATAAAATGCAAAACCAAGAAAGTGGCACTATACAGCATTATAATTCCTTTAGTGTGCGAAAAGTGATGGTGCAAGAATGGATTTGTATGAAGTGAAAGGGGAAGCCATGTAATGATTTCACAGGATCTGCAATATTGATGTTAATTGGATATCACAAACTACATGCGGGTGAATCCAAACCCGAACGATTTTAT
The DNA here is from genome assembly GCF_042767895.1 of Penaeus vannamei. Taxonomy (NCBI): domain Eukaryota; kingdom Metazoa; phylum Arthropoda; class Malacostraca; order Decapoda; family Penaeidae; genus Penaeus; species Penaeus vannamei. The sequence continues at coordinate 1,681,871 of NC_091580.1, forward strand.
TAGACGGTAAACCTTTCATAACCAAGCAGGGCACATGAACATTATCTGTCCATAAACACTGCCGTTTTTACATTCTACAAACAATGGTTCTGCCGTTAGTTTTATTGACATGTGACAAGACTCTCCTGTCTCATGCACCTTTTCTCCTTGAACGCATGGCTACTCATGTTTACTGGGAGAGTGAGACAGACGGTCGTATGCTTAAAGAAATTGTGTAACGCAAATCATCCTTGACAGTTTTCTTATGCTAGATTATTCACGGTTGTAGGAAGTCTTCCCGTAACTTTGGGACAGTCAGTTTCAAAAAATGTATTATCCTCTTGCCGTATTTTGGTATGCCAGTTGAATTTTTGTGGTATCATTCCGTAGTGGAGGATTTTACGCTTCGAAAAGTGGATTCTACATTTTTTTAAGCATACGGTCGTAACTATATAAATAACCACAGCTCAGACGGTAAACCAGCAGCTTCGTAGAAAGTGTGACAGTATCATATCATACCATTGTCCCGCCAGACTGCTAATGCTAGACAGACACACACGAGCAGTGACGGTGACCCATGGTGCTCGCTCATGACAACGCTTACATTTCTGCTTAGCCTCATCATCTGGCATAAGGGTTTGATCGACAGCCAATACCTAAACGTGTGGACGCACCTTGGATGATTTTCATTCCCTTTCCTCCATCCTCCTCTTCTCCCTTTGTCCGTAACCGACCCAATCCTCAATACTTCCTCGCCAATTCCCTTTTCTCTCCACAGATCTGATCTACCGTCTTCCATTTCCCTTTTCTCTTGTTTATCCCTCTACCCTCCATTTCTTGCCTCCCCTTATCCCTCTATATCTATCTCTCGCTTTCCTCTCCTCTTCCTCTAATCTCTCCCTCTCTTATTTGAGCTAAATGAGGTACATACGTTGAATAGTTTTAAAAAATGATACAGGAGATGCATCCTGAGAAAACATAACATATCACTCTTTCAGTAAATATTCAGACATTGTAAATAGACAACATACAGTTCTTCGAGATGAAATGGCAAATGACTGAAATATCTGCAGACGCGATAACAAGAGTATAAATGATAACTCAGGATATATTTACATTTTTTGTAAACGCTACCGGATTGACGGCGCAATGGTCAGTCAAATGATGATAAAAAGTTCATTTCACTTGGTCAAATTCGTATACATTTTAACAAGTTATTTTTTCCTTTTAAAATATATATTTTTTGATAAAATATTCTCTAATGACATTGTCGGAAGCCTTACACAATTATTAAATCTACCTGTAGACAAACACGGAACCAAGACGAAATTATGATAATTAGAGAATTACTATATATTTAATTAACAAAAATAAGAAAATTTATTGTTAAATAATTTGAAGGATTTTCTATGAAGAAAATGCTTCATTAGCTTCATATATTTCACCTTCATTTTTACCGATAACTATCCAAGGGCTTTTAAAATTGTACGAATGTATTACAAAATATAAATATTTGTAGAATAAAATCGTTGCAGTTATTGGCAAGTGGAATTGGCATATACATTTTTTTAGACTTAGATTCACAGCAATTTGTAATTCATATATCTTTTTTTTTATAACTGAGGATACAACACGTATGAATCCCTCAATTATATGTCTTATCGCTAAAGGAAATTATAAAATTACTCTAGGCATATAACATTTTGATTTCACTTATTTCTTTTTTGTTACTTTGTAGAACTCACCAGGCAAATTTACACACCGAAATTTTCCATATATATATATAATACATCAGTGTGATATTCACATTAACCGAAACATAATAATAAATGAATAAATAAGATGGAATGAATTAGAAAAAATATAGTGATATTTATAGCACGGATCGTGAAGAAATATATAGGGTTTATGTCACATTTCTGTAATGGCAGATCACGACAGCTTCCACAAAGACAACTGTAGGTCTTGTTTTGAGGATGAAACTAAAACTAACAATACTATCAACGGTAAAACAAAAGATAATTTGAGCAATGGTGTATTCTACGTATGAAATGATCGGTTTCTTGAAATAAAGGTATTATGCCGTCAGCAGTTAAGAAAAAAGGAGAAAAATACACACACACACATACATATATATATATATATATGTGTGTGTGTGTGTGTGTGTGTGTGTGTGTGTGTGTGTGTGTGTGTGTGTGTGTGTGTGTGTGTGTGTGTGTGTGTGTGTGTGTGTGTGTGTGTGTGTGTGTGTGTGTGTGTGTGTGTGTGTGTGTGTGTGTGTGTGTATAAACACGCGTTTGTGCCCGTATGTGTGTTGTGTCTGTGTGTATAGGTTATACATGCAGTAAAACACCATAGTAAGTGGACACGAATAACAGAAACTGCATTCTGTACAGACAGTGATTCTCTAACTATGATATAGAAAGACATGCTTCCATTAACTGTGAAACTTCTCTTCAACCAGTTAAAAGCAAATTGTGAGCAGGTGGAGAAAACAAAAGTAAAGAAAAGAAAATCTATTAATACGAACTACCCTATACGACAA
>NC_091580.1:1689394-1691894 GCF_042767895.1 Penaeus vannamei
ATTTTATTAGACAAGGCGTACTGTAACAGCACAGACGACAACGTTAAACACGGACGACATCAATTATTATGTAAAGAACGACGACCTACCCAGCACGCGGATGCAGCAGAACAGCAGACGCCACAGCCGAATCACCTCTGGCTTTCCAGCTTCAACACTAGGGCGCATTACGAACGCATTAGAATCAGTGGCTCTTTAAAAAAAAATAATCCCAGCTAATGCTAAATGCGGGACTTAGTATCATCCATTAATTTTAAGAATAAGAGAGAGGGAAAAATCAGGGAGAGAAGACATACTCTTGTAAGTGGGGGTCCAGTTTGAGCTTGGCTTGTCTGGCGAGGTCCTGCGCCCGCCGTCTCGACCTCTTGAGTTCGTCCCTCAGTCGCTCGCAGTCGCCGCTTCCTCCTAGGCCTACTGCCAGGTGCCGGTGGTGAGAGGTCTCTCGGTTCAGCTCCCGAATCAGCTGGAAGAAGGGGCGTCCTGGGGTATTAATACGGTGAAACGTGGATTCTATATATATATTTTTTTTTACATGTGTCTATGCGTCGTTTTGTGATGGCTGCAGGAGTTTATGTAGAATGGAGTTTGTTCTATGGAGAAGCTATTGTCGTGTAACCCATGAAAATACCGTAATCACATTGTTAATATACCTTCTACGTTATATCTAAACTTACAAACTAATTATCCATATCTAAAAATACCCTTTCCACACACATTTAGCTTCCATTGCACTAGATAAAATAGCTAACAGGGTAGGCTTTACAGCTGCAAGGTCTCGAGGTTTTTGCTGACCAGTCTCCAGCTGCCGACTCAGCTTTGAGTACTGGCATCATCTGGGGTCAAAGTCTGGGTAGAAGGGAATTGGCCACCTTAGCATGTGTCCAGTGGGTTAGTACGTGTTTCTATATATGTCCTCTACTACATTTTGGGGAATTCTTTCTTTCTTTCTCCCCCCCTCCCTCCTTTCTCTCTCTCTCTCTCTCTCTCTCTCTCTCTCTCTCTCTCTCTCTCTCTCTCTCTCTCTCTCTCTCTCTCTCTCTCTCTCTCTCTCTCTCCCTCCCTCCCTCTCTCCATTGTATGGGAAGAAATATGCATAACTAGCTGAATTCCCAGCATTCAATTTCATATGAAAATAAGTTGTTAGAAATATGCATAACTGTAGCTGAATTCCCAGCATTCAATAACTTCATTTGAAAATAAGTTAATCTTGCAGGTCCTATTATTAGAAAATGGAAAAAACATATGAAATATAAAAAGAGATGTCTTCAGTAATACATTGTGTTATACATACATAATATACATCTTAACTTAAATACACGCGGAAACGAGTCTCTTTACAACACATAAAGACAAAAATAGTTTAAAGACCTTGTTTGCAAAGAAACACTCACTTTCCAAGGATAGTTATAGGCTCCATTATTTTCCGTCGATAAACATTTTGCGTTTGTTTGGTGCAGACTCTATGTAGGATTCAATCGTGTATAAGCATGCATGTACGACTGGCAGCGATATTGACTGCAATAGGTAAAGGAACGAAAAAGAAAAAAAAGGTAAAACAAGACTATAAACACCCTCCTCTTCCGGTTAAAACAACTATTAAAATAACATATACACAAACGCACAAATACCCACTCACCCACACACACGTATATATATATATATATATATATATATATATATATATATATATATATATATATATATATACATACATATATATATACATATATACATACATACATACATACATACATATATATATATATATATATATATATATTTATATATATATACACATACATACATTCACGCACAGTAACACATACGCAAATTTATGAATATTTGTGTATATATATATATATGTATATATATATATCATATATATATAATATATACATATATATATAATATATATATGTATATATATACATATGCATCCACCCTCTTCTTCCGTTTAAAACGACCTATTAAAATAAAACACATACACACGCTCACAAATACCCACCCACATACACACACACGTATATATGTATATAATATATATATATATATATATATATATATATATATATATATATATATATACATACATACACACACAGTAACACATACGCAAATTTATGAATATTTGTGTGTATATATATATATATATATATATATATATATATATATATATCATATATATATAATATATACATATATATATATCATATATATATAATATATACATATATATATAATATATATATGTATACATATACATATGCATCCACATGTATATACATACATATGTGTATATATACATATGTATATATACACATATATATGTTATATTTATATAAATAAATAAATATATTTATATAGACAGATATAGATATATTATTTTACCTTGAGACATTCTCCTCTTCCAGAGAACTCGTTCGAACTCGTGGAAACGCGTCTGTCCGATTGCGTGCAGTAAGGGATCCAGAGGGGGAGACCGGCCCCCATGGTCACTGTG
>NC_091580.1:1711688-1716688 GCF_042767895.1 Penaeus vannamei
GCGGAAATGGATTTCCTTTCTAGGGAACGCGTCCTCCGTCCCCTCGGGCAAGTCACTCCGGCGGTGCCCGTTCTTGCCGCATCCCCAGCAGATACGTAATCGATTACGATAATTTCCGGAAGTAATTAGGGCTGAGTAAACCGTACAATGCAATGATGTTAAATGAGTCAGCACCTCCAGTGCTGACCCACGAAGACTGGACACGAGCTGCATCGTCGTCCCAGCCTTGAGCGCCTGCCAGGAGCTCAAACTGAGCTCCTGGCAGCTCCCCTCCCGGGCTACCCTCCCGTCAAACATCGCTGGCAGTCACGATGAAGACGCTGCGTCACGAGGGGTGAACTGATTACCTGTGAGGTGGGGTGAGGATAGGAGAGAAATGACAGCTGATTCGTAAGTCGCGGTGACGTCACGGTCCGGTTTCGCGCCTTTTCCGTCTCACGTTTACAGCTGGCACCCACAGGTAATGGAATGGAGATAGAGAAAAGAGGCCAACTGTTGCAGAATTCTTGACAACTCTCAAAGATCTCCTGGATAATCATGAGGAATAGTAGCAATTGTTGTGCGTTTGCCTTATTGTGCTGGATCAGAGCACACGTCCTTCGGCAACCTTTCCTCCTCCAGGGGTTCCATTTTCCTCTCCTGGAGTCTATCCATGTTAGTACTCCTTCAACGCATGCTGTAGTGCACTGATTTCTTCCCGATAAGCTTGCATTTCCCTTTGTCACTTCCCTCAGTGCACTGCATGCGCATCATCAAGTATGGCGTCGTGCTTTCCCGCACTTCCTACAGCCCACGCCACACAGATTCACTTCCTGATTTTTCCGCATCGCCTAAGTTTGTTTTTCATGTCTCAGAGAGACTCTCTCAGAGACACAGAGACAGGAGGTGGTGGGGTCCTCCTCTATTATCATTATCAATACCTGGGTCTCTGCGTCTCTCTCTCTCTCTCTCTCTCCTCTGTCAACCGTCAACGTCACACTAAATTTTCCCACTCCGGACACCAAATGTTAAGCTCGAACGACCACAGGATAGCACGCCTTTAAGGGTCCGAGTGTGCACGTGGGGACGAGCAATCCTAGTCCCCTTGTCTAAGGTTGTCAGGTCGAATCAGATATTTTAGATGGCACGTTGAACGATTTGCATTTTGGACAGACGCTGCTGGTCACGTCAAACACAGGGAAACGAGGAGGGGTCGGGAGCACGTCTTTCCTCAGGCGAGAGTCCCGGGCGATCTCTCTCTGCGGGACGGGGGCGACCTCCCGACCTCTCCGCGTCCAGCACAATAAGGCAAACGCACAACAATTGCTACTATTCCTCATGATTATCCAGGAGATCTTTGAGAGTTGTCAAGAATTCTGCAACAGTTGGCCTCTTTTCTCTATCTCCATTCCATTACCTGTGGGTGCCAGCTGTAAACGTGAGACGGAAAAGGCGCGAAACCGGACCGCGACAGGGCCTCCCAGAACCAACCTACCGCCCACTGCACTGACCAAGTGTAGCCCTCTCAGGTATTGTCAGGTCGAATCAGATATTTTAGATGGCACGTTGAACGATTTGCATTTTGGACAGACGCTGCTGGTCACGTCAAACACAGGGAAACGAGGAGGGGTCGGGAGCACGTCTTTCCTCAGGCGAGAGTCCCGGGCGATCTCTCTCTGCGGGACGGGGGCGACCTCCCGACCTCTCCGCGTCTTCCTCTTCGGGAAATTTCCAGATTCCTAGCTCAATTTATCATTATCCTAGGGCAAACCAGAGACAGGAGGTGGTGGGGTCCTCCTTGTAATCATCATTATCAATACCTGGGTCTCTGCGTCTTCCTCCCCGGGCGTTACGGGGGTAGGTTATGGCCCAATTTCTCTCATTCACACATACATACAGAGAAAGGTTAGAGATGTAGCTAAGGGTCTCTTCCCTCCTGGAGTTCCTGTATGGGGTGAGAAAGAAGGAACCAGCAGGAGTCCTCTGAGAGGGCTACACTTGGTCAGGGCAGGGGGGGGTAGGTTGGTTCTGGGAGGCCCTGTCGCAACTGCTGTTCCTGAGGAGATGTTGCTAGCACGCATGTGATCCTTATTGCTACTTATTCCTCATGATTATCCAGGAGATCTTAGAGAACTGTCAAGAATTCTGCAACAGGTGGCCTCTTTTCTCTGTCAATCTCCATTCCAAGGTCTGCCAGCACGTGTAGGAGCATGAGGAAATGGAGCTCCTGTAGTTTCCTGGCGCACAATAAAGGATTTTGAGCCGTTTTATCACGTAATTGTCTGCGGCTCCGAATGACCTTATGCAGAGTGTTGGGTCCGAGGTATTCCATCACGATGATTCCCTTGTCTGGGTCGGTGCAGATTAGTCTCGGAGCTCCTGCTTTCCCGTCTAGTGTAGCCAGGATAGCAGCCTCGTGGAGAGTGATCTCTCTCCGCTTCCTCATGCTCCTATTCCTTTCCATCGCTACTTTTCACGTCTACTACAGCACATGCACCCTCATATACCTTTTCGACTTCATGCTCTGAGGGAATTTGTGTAAAGAAGGGGTCCAACAAAGACAGTGCTGTCATGAATACCTTTCTTTTCCTCAGGCGACCAATTTCTCTCGTTCACATGCACAGAGAAAGTTGTCAGAGATGTGGTTGCTAGCACGTATGTGATTCTTCCAGCACAGTAAAGCAAATACAACAATTGCCGGCTTATTGCCACTATTCCCCAATAAGGATATCTTCGAGAACAGTCAAGAATTCTGCAACAGGAGGCCTATTTTCTCTGTTAATCTCCATTCCAAGGTTTGCCAACGACCTTAGGGAGCTCGGAGGTCTCTGCATCTGGTCCAGCACGTGTCTGACTATCTGTGCCAGGGCCACCACGTCCGTTAATTCGTCGAGCACCTCACCGCGGTACATTTCAGCTGCATACCAAGGCTTGCGCTGGATCTTCTTTTCCCAATTGGGTACAGGTCCAAACTGGCCAGTCTGACCTATTTTCCTCGCTAAGCCAAAATCTATGATATGAGCCATCGGATTCCCTTGCTTGTAGGTTATCATAACGTTCTTAATATTTAAGTCCGCGTGTACAAATCCTGCTTGATGGAGCTCCTGGAGTTTATCGGCACAAGAATAAAGGATTTTGAGCCAAGTTATATCACGTTGTCTGCGGCTCCGAATGACCTTATATAGAGTGTTGGGTCCGAGGTATTCCATCACGATGATTCCCTTGTCTGGGTCGGTGCAGATTAGCTTCGGAGCTCCTGCCTTCCCGTTTAGTGTAGCCAGGATAGCAGCCTCGTGGAGAGTGATCTCTCTCCGCCTCCTCATGCTCCTATTCCTTTTCACCGCTACTTTCTGGTCATCAGATTTCTGCACGATGTCTACTACAGCATATGCACCCGCATATGCCTTTTCGACTTCATGCTCTGAGGAAATTTGCGTTAAGAAGGGGTCCAACAAAGACAGTGATGTTATGAAAGTATCGCCCTTCTCTTCTTCATTAACAGGCTTTTTCGCTTTTATTATCGGATATGACGACCAATAAAAAGTCTTGGTCTTTTCTTTCCGAATTGCCTTATTCTCCGCTTTTGATATGTAACAAAGGACAGGTATCAAAAACAATACAGCTAATATAATTATAAAATATATCATTATGAAAAAATTTAGTGTGTAAATTACTTAGATACAACTTTCTCGCGGATTTTGCCACCCAGACGCACACGGTTCCTCCCCCCCCCTATCTTGTGTGTGTGTATATTCTCTCTCTCTCTCTCTCTCTCTCTCTCTCTCTCTCTCTCTATATATATATATATATATATATATATATATATATATATATATATATATATATATATATATAATTTTTGATTATTTTCATTTTTTATGCATATAAGATCGAGCGAGCGATATATATATGAGGGACCATGCTTTTCACTGTGGGTGCGTGTGAGAGAAATTGTCATAACCCCCCCCTGCCCCTGTGACGCCCGAAGAGGAAGGACCCAGAAGGTCGCCGCGTCTTCCTCTTGGGGCGTCACAGGTGTTCCCTCGTTTTTCCAGCAAAATATAGCAAATACAATTGCAATATTGCTACTATTCCACATAATTATCCAGGAGATCTTAGAGAACAGTCAAGAATTCTGCAACAGGAGGCCTATTTTCTCTGTTAATCTCCATTCCAAGGTTTGCCAACGACCTTAGGGAGCTCGGAGGTGTCTGCATCTGGTCCAGCACGTGTCTGACTATCTGTGCCAGGGCCACCACGTCCGTTGATTCGTCGAGCACCTCACCGCGGTACATTTCACTAGAACTTTCCTCTAGATCGTTAAGCCGAACTCTATAATATGAGCCGTCGGATTCCCTTGCTTCATGGAGCTCCGAGGTATTCCATCACGATGATTCCCTTGTCTGGGTCGGTGCAGATTAGTCTCGGAGCTCCTGCTTTTCCGTCTAGTGTAGCCAGGATAGCAGCCTCGTGGAGAGTGATCTCTCTCCGCTCGCTCATGCTCCTATTCCTTTTCATCGCTACTTTTCATGTCCTACAGCACATGCACCCTCATATGCCTTTTCGACTTCATGCTCTGAGGGAATTTGTGTAAAGAAGGGGTCCAACAAAGACAGTGCTGTCATGAATACCTTTCTTTTCCTCAGGCGACCAATTTCTCTCGTTCACATGCACAGAGAAAGTTGTCAGAGATGTGGTTGCTAGCACGCATGTGATTCTTCCAGCATAATAAGGCAAATACAAGTTGCCTTATTGCCACTATTCCTCAAAAAGGAGATCGAGAACAGTCAAGAATTCTGCAACAGGTGGCCTCTTTTCTCTGTCAATCTCCATTCCAAGGTTTGCCGACGACCTTAGGGAACTCGGAGGCCTCTGCATCTGGTCCAGCACGTGTCTGACTATCTGTGCCAGGGCCACCACGTCCGTTGATTCGTCGAGCACCTCACCGCGGTACATTTCACCAAGGCTTTCCGCTAGATCTTTCCTCTAGATCGTTAAGCCGAACTCTATAATATGAGCCG
>NC_091580.1:1726688-1746688 GCF_042767895.1 Penaeus vannamei
ATAGATAGATAGATAAACAGAGAGTGAGAGAGAGAGAGAGAGAGAGAGAGTGTGTGTGTATTTGTATATATATATATGTATATATGTATATATATATATATAGATATATATATATATATATATATATCTATATATATATATATTTGCATCTCTCTCTCTCTCTCTCTCTCTCTCTCTCTCTCTCTCTCTCTCTCTCTCTCTCTCTCTCTCTCTCTCTCTCTCTCTCTCTCTCTCTCTATATATATATATATATATATATATATATATATATATATATATATACATATATACATATATATACATACATATATATATATATATACATATATATATATATATCAAATATCATCCCCTCCATCTCCGTCTAATAAATTTTCATTCCGTCATTTTCCGTTTTCTTCTCCTTCACCTTCTCTTTGGCATTCACGCAAATGACTCAGACATAGAGGGCGCGGGGTAAAATGTCATTGATATACATATATATATATATATATATATATATATATATATATATATATATATATATATATATATGTATGTATGTATGTATGTATCTTTTTCAATAATTTTTCAATAATGTTTATGTGTATTAGTGCAACGTGGGAAAATCAGAGGAGGTTACCGAGTTTTAGATCAATCTTTAAGTTCGTATACTAAACATACACTAGACGAAACGTTTGCAAAATTCATTTCATAGACTGAATTACTTGTCAAAGTGAATGTGAAAAGTCATAGAAAAATAGATACTATCTCATTTGACATACAAATAATCAAAGTGCACGCATGTAAATGATAGTCAACTTAGAAGAACAGCTTGAAGGAACCGTAATGTCCTTAAAGCTCTCTCTGTTGACAATAATAAATATAATCGTACATAAGGTTATTCTAATCATATCAAAATTATCCGCCTAATTTACTTACCGGCGACAAAAATTCGCGCGGGAGTGATAAATCTTTTAAAACCCCTATCCTAAATAACAACCACCCTAAAAATCCCATACACCTATACCTGAAAATAGAAATACATTTTTTCACTATCAAAGACTTAATCGTGGTGTAAATGGGTAAGAAAGGTGGTTCTGGGGGCGAATATGCGTAGATAAACACCAAGGGCCAAGAGTGTTGGAACCTCCAGCCATATTGACGTTGGGTGTGACGGTCGATGAGTCATGCTGGAAATGTCATCGGGCCGAATTATCGAATTTTGACCGCTTCTCCCATCGTTTTTCGCGTTCTCGGCGTGACACCCGATCTTCCCAATCATGGCCGACAGAAAGGCGGAGTTGGAGAGGAAGAAGGCCAAACTGCAAGCCCTCAGAGAAGATAAGGAGAGGAGAAAACGAGAGAAAGAGAGGAAAGAGGTTAGTGTTTTTCCGAGTTATTTTCTTTCTCTCTCTCTCTCTGTGCTTCGTCTTTTATATCCCCAAGGAAGGGAGACTGCTGACGAGGAAGGGAGACGTGTTGCCACCTGACAGTGCACAGCAAGACGAGGTGTTTTACAAGAGAGAGAAAAAGATAGTTTGTAAGAAGATGGCCAGGTGTTCACACGTCTAAAGAGAGATCGCGTATTTATCTCCTTTTATTTCCTTATTTCGGTGGCAGTTGTCAGATCACTGGTGTGCGATGAAGGAATTGACCGTCAGCACACAAGGATAATTAATAAACACACTGTCTCTCTCTCTCTCTTGTATGCTTCTTCAGTGACTGTCAGAGCTAATGCACATACGTAAAGTACAGGAGGTTTGTGGCTTCCATGGGTAAAAAAGGTGTTTTCTTTCTGCATGCTTCTTCTCTCTCTCTCCTTCTCTGTATGTCTCTTACCTTTTTTCTTCCTTTCTTTCTTTCTCCCTTATTCTATCTTCCATTTTTTCCTACTGGTTCTCTTTCTTTGTTTTTAGTATTTCTCTCACTCGCCTTTTCATGTTTATCAGTAGATTTTGCTTTGAATCTCGCATTTTTCCGAGACAGAATTATGTTTGTGTAATAGTGTAGAGATTTTATTTCTGTTTTGCAACTGTGATGTAGGAAGATGTACTATGAATATAAGTCGTCAATGTGCTGTCTTTGGCGTTTTATAAAGGGTGTCCTTAGTATCTGTCACTAATATGTATCGCAAAAATGTGATTAACTGTGAAACGGTTAATACGCAACATTCCTTGTTGGATAGATGATAATGGAGTTTAAATAGAACGTAACATGGTTGGCAAGAGGTGTATTTAGGTAACAGATATGCCCTTTTGTTATACTGTTTGGCATATCTTGTGAAATGGAATTGGTAATTGTTACCGAGAGCGACACCCAACCAGAGACTGAGTCAGAAAAGATGATTTCAACGATTTTTGGCATTTCTTGTGCGAATGAATAGTTGAGGAGGTCTGAATACCTTTTCTCCATCGACAATCTTGATTTCATAGTCTCAGTAGCGGGGGAAGGCATGAAAGTTATTAGTTACTTATAGCGACGCACGTAGATAGAGGGAAATGGACACTACCATCTTACAGAACAGAAAAAATAGAATACAATACAACATAGTCTAAACTGCACCTTGCATAGCACTGCTCAGATTCTAAGTCGATCATCCTGTTTACCAGGAATAACAAAACACTGACTGGTTAACTCATTACTGCAATATCTGAAGTAGGTCATGTGTTACTATGCACTTGTCAAAACAATATTTGGGTAATTATCAGTGTCTACTGTTATATGTTCATGCTTTTAAAGTCTTTTAATAATGTTATTATACTTCATTTACATGTTTTAACCCACAAGCGCCGGTATATTTTGAAGCCAAAAATGATAGTTTTCGGGTGTCTACAAAATCGAGTGGGACTGGCCTGGAATCTGCTTGCATGCCGGTGACTGCTCGCAATGGAATTGGAACACAAGCTCCGATCCAACGTCGTACTGGTGGGACGCCCAGCACTGTTTATTTTTTGGGTGTCTCATATGTGGGACACCCGATGTAAATGGGTTAAAATATATCTATACACTTATTTAGAATTATGTGCGCATTTTGCATTATACATTCACCAGCCACCAGGTTTGACAGGTCACCGGCCATTTAGTGGCAGAACGATGGTGAGAAATATTGCTATTGTTTCCAGTGTTTTGTTGATTCTGGATTATTCTTGACTATACAGTGGCAACGAAGAAGAATCTGACCCCAAATGCCAAGAACGTTATTAAAATTGAAGCAATCCAGACGGTAGAAAGAAGGGAACGTAAGTTTGACTTTTCCAAATATAAAGGTATTTGGTATATTATTTTACAGTGAACGCAGCTCTATCTTGCTGTACTTACCGAGGTGAAGAGAATGTTTCCCGGGGAGTGATAGGCGGTGGAGCCCCATTCAACCCTCCCCTCAGGCAGCGCTTGAAGGGCACACCTAGTCACGGCAACTAGATTAGGTTGGTCTGTCGGTCAGTATGTATTTTTGGGGGGTCTGGAACATGTGAATTCCTGTATAGTTTTTGAAATATGCACATCAATCTGAAGAATTTTAAAGATGACAGATACGTCTGTTGAAGGGGGCGTCGCTATTGGGGACAATTACAGCATAAAGTATTTCAAGGAAATTAAAGGGTAAAATAGTTTAAATTAAAATATTAGGGTACAAAATTGTATAAAACCAGCATAAAAAACATTAAGAATTGGCTAAGGAAACTCTATGGGTATGCCTTCCATCTTTGAAATTGTATGGATCAACACGCCAAGATTTGAAAAACTAATAATATCCTGACCAACATACCCTAACAATCTTAGTTGCTGTGACTAGGCACATTATCTTCACCTCAGTATGTACGGTAAGATAAGATAGCGTAAATACCATGATAAGTAAACCAAATACCATTATTTCTGGAAGCACCAAGTTATGGGATCAATGTCATGTTTTTTCTCGCAAGGTAAACAAGGCGAGTGATATAGACTTTGATGGGTGATATGCAGGGGGTATTTTTGTCATTTAGCGGTGAAGATGAGATCGCTGCAGCTTAAAGTATGTTGTTTCTGGCTCTGATTTCTTACGCTCTGACAGTGTCTGTTTCCTTCTATCTTCGTACATCGCTCTTGGTAACTTATTTCATAAATTTAATCTGGAAAAAATAGCCTAGGGGTAAAATTACTGATATCAACCAAATGACAGGACAGGTATAATAAACCCCGTGAAAGTGGACACGGGGGTTAACTTCAGTGCCAAGACAACGGCTTTTGAATGAGTGGTTTTGACTTGCGGATTTTGATGGGAGAAAATCATGCAGTTCATCTTTTAAATGACATCTTTTATAGGATGAGTGGCGAGTTGTTTCTTCCCACTCTTCTCAGTGGGCAGAATTACATAGTTCAAGAAGAAAAACAACTTTAACCTATGACATCTTGCTGAGCATAGGAATTGTGTGCCCCTTTACAGTTTGTCATGTTTAGTTTATATCTACATCAACTGACTCTAAGGGAATGCTCCAATAATGAAAGAAAAGTGCATTTTTCATATTTTTTCTATGAATCTCTATAGATGAAAAAATGACATAAAATGTAAGGGGCTGATAGATTAAAGCCGAATTTTGTGTGGCACTCATTCTGGTGACTACTGGCAACTGTCAAGCCTTACTAATAGAGCATTTACTGTGTACAGCTGGCCTCTCCCGCTCGCTTGTTAAAGCGAGTCATGAAGCATATACACATGCCCATCATGAAGGGAAGGCTTTCCATGAGAGCTGTAGCCATCCCCATCAGCAGGGTATTAGATATACTGGATTTATTTTAATTCTGGATAGGATTGATAGATTAACCCTCTGGATATGGATGCATTGTTGCCCATACATTACCCAAACTCTAGGCATTAGGCTTACTTGTGTGGTGATTCTCAGGTGTGTGGCTTGTAGGCTGGATGCTTACAAACATTCATGTGCATTGTCAAGACTCCTAGCCTCCCCATTGCAGTGTTTTTATCTCCTTTTTTGTCGTATTTCAATGTTTATATTTGTCATTTAATATGCTGTATCCAGATGACAATAGACTGTTTCCTTTGCACAGACTGTAAAACATCTCTTGGTTTTATAAGTCACCAAGAGTGGTACAGAGATAGGGGAGAAATGGATGCTGCCATCTTATAGAACACAATATACTAAAAAAAACAAATAGGTACAGCTGCAGTGGCCTCATATTCACCATAAAATGATGAATATATTTACTGCATATAACACCCTCACAGAGTTTTTAATATCCATTTTCTATAAGTTGGCATGAAGGGCTAATAAAGGGGTAAACTGGGAGCTTGCCTTCCTATATAGGGAATAAATAAATGCAGAAAAGGTAGGTTTAAGTTTTTGGGTTTGCATGACACCTTGATTTTGTTACTTTGTCTCTGGAGAGTGCCTCACTCTCGGTAACAAATCCCGCTTAACAAAAAGTAACGTTTTGTTATTTGTGTCTTTTTCTTATTTTTTCTTGATATTCAGTTTTATGTAATACAATCTG
This sequence comes from Penaeus vannamei, assembly GCF_042767895.1. NCBI lineage: Eukaryota > Metazoa > Arthropoda > Malacostraca > Decapoda > Penaeidae > Penaeus > Penaeus vannamei. The sequence goes on from NC_091580.1 coordinate 1,732,161, forward strand.
TGCTGTTTATCATGGCAAGCACATTGATTTACCAATGGGAAGTATCCGAGAGCTCCTTCCTAAATGCCAAATGATAGCAAACCAGCACCAGGTTTTTTTTTTTTTACAGATTTTGATTTATCTCAGATAAAGGAAAGAATCTATTCTCTGTTTTGCCACAAACATAGTGGAAATTTGTTGGCTCTTGTGCTATTATTAGAATGGATATTAATTATTAATCTCTCCCAGAATACTGGAGATATTTTGGATAGAAAATAGCCAGCATGATTATGAGGAAAAGCCTTATTTTGAAAGCCACATGGATTGCTATTGAAGTCTCTACCTGATTTTTGTATTTTTCCAGAACCAGTCTGCATCTTGGTGACTGTCCACAGTGCATAGTTACCAAGGAGTTGATTAGTAGGCCTACACGACCTTACTTAATATTTCCATCACTTAAATTCTCTATTTATTTTCTAATGTTATTAATATCATTACTATTGTCATTATTACTATTATTGACATTTTGGTTATTATAATATATTAATAACTGTAAAAAATAGAAAACCAAAATCTATCCATGAAGAAAAAGGGTAAAGAGGTGGGATCAGGCAGGAGTAGTAATAGACTCCTTGGTGACTAAGCTCTTATGGCATCTTTTATGTGCCTACAAAGTTCATAAACTATAGTTACTGGATATGGCATATATTTCTGCCATCCCAATGTCACTGGGTTAAAATCCCATTGAATTTAGAGTCAATGGATTCCTATTGCTGTCTACTGACCAAATATAGCAGAGATAGAAATGTTTATAAATAGACTAAACACAGTATGAATATCTGAAAACAAAGACTCCCTTGACTTGCAAAGGAACTCCGGATTGAGTGCACTGCAAAAGAAATAGATATATATATATTTTTTTTCTTCTTCTTCTTCTTCCATCTCCATCTTGCCAGCATGATTTTATGTATATTTTTTTTCATCTCCATCTTGCCAAATATATAATGAGTGCATATTCTATCCATGCCATTTCCTGACGATCCCTCATTCCATCATAAATGGTCGGGTCTTGCAGTATTGCTTTTGTCGTGCACACAGAATGGCATGAAGAATTCAGTGATACTAAAACTTCAGGATTTTAAGATGCTGATTGGTTATAGAAATTTTCTTCAGTGACATAGTTATCATAAATTGAAAAGTGAAATGATTTCTGTAACAGATAAGGATGATAGAAACATGGCCTGTTTATTCTCACCGTTATAATGACGAACATGTGTATGGTTTGTAGTGCTCCAAAGCTATTTATTGTTGCATAAGAATGTTGCAATTTTTTCAAAAGTAAATGATTATTGGGTTTGGCACAGACTCTCACTTGATGATTGTGTCTCACATTTTACTTAGCTGTTTATGATGTTTATGATCTGGTATCTGACAGTTATACCATAAACAAAAAATCATTAAAGTCTTTATTCCACATTTTGTTTATCTGGCATTAAGAAAAAAATCAGATAGTTTTAACGTGTTTGATTTAAAGAAGCAACTAGTTTTCACTCACCATACACTTAGATATGCTAGCAAACATTTGTTGATTATGGATTGTGACTTGCTTAGTCAGGTAAGAGTAGATCAGCATATTCCTAATAGTAAATGAGTCAGAAATTTAGAGTTTTCAATTTTAGGATAGGAACAAGTGAATGAATAGATAAAAAGTTTGTTTTATGCTGGTAATCCTATTTTTATATATTGAATGGGCAGTAAACTTTCAGAGTTTAGCAAAGTAATAGCATAATTAAAGTTTCAGATATGTAGCTACAAGGTAAACTGTATTTGTAGATTAAATGAAATGAGATATTTTTGTTTTGTGGCTTAGGTATAAAATGGAAGTAAAGTATCTTCAGTTATAACATTAAAAAAAAAAAAAAAAAAAAAAAAAAGCTGGCCAAATTGGGAGACAGGTAGAAGACCAGTATATATGGATTAGTTTTACTGTGATGTATGAGTGCAGTTTGTAGACCTTTCTGACGATTTATCGACAAATAAGGAACCATTTGTGTTGGATGTGAGTTAGTCTTTGACAGCGTGCCAGAGGGCTTGGCAAATATCTGAAGTAATCATTGTAATTGTTTCAATGAAATCAAGGTTCTATTTATAATTTGCTGCAAAGGTGGCTTCTAAGAAAAAAAAATATGTTTACCTATTGTAGCAATTATGCTTGAATCTGTAATTTTACTTGAACCGTTTTGTCTTATTCAATGGAAAAATTTAGGTTTTAGTAGATGTTCTGGTAGTTGGCTACAAAAATGAGTCTCTATTATGACATCACAACATGATTACTGTTGCAAAGATTTGACAGCTCCTAGGCCAAGAGGCACCATCACTATGTTTTAATAATTCAAGGCAAGATCTTCCAACTCAAGAGTTGCCCTATATGCGAAGCAAATGCTTTAGAATTTACATGCTATTCAGTAATAGATAGTATCTGGGATTTAGTTGTTGTTGTTTCTATCTCTCTCTATATATATCTCCCTCCCCCTCTCTCTCTCTCACTCTCTCTCTCTCTCTCTCTCTCTCTCTCTCTCTCTCTCTCTCTCTCTCTCTCTCTCTCTCTCTCTCTCTCTATATATATATATATATATATATATATATATATATATATATATATATATATTAGGCCATAAGTGTTCAATATTGGTCTGCATTTGATGTTAGTGATTATTGAAATGTCATTAGTCATAGATCATATTAGCACATGCAATTTCTCCTTTGTAAACTGCTTTAGAATGAAACAAAATATTGTGTGTATAATGTTGATATTTAGGTATATACATATGAGCATTTACATTTTTGTTATTGCATACAGTGCCACATGTAGGGCTTTTTTTATTGGAAGAATTATTACAATCTAGATAGTACACCATAAAAGATGACATGTACAAATGCTCTAGTATTTTTTCTAATAGTCTGTCATGTAGATCCACTCAAAAAGTAACTGTGCGTTTAAAGATGAAGATTGCTTGGGACACTTAATTTTATCAATGTCATGAAAGTTTAATAGGTATAATAATATGGTGAAAATGGTGAAAGGAGACTGACAAGAGAATTATTAGGTATATTAGGTATATACTAAATCTCGCAAGATGTTTTGATACTTCTTTGACTTGAAGTTAATAATAAAAAAAAATGATGGTTAAAAGGACTATGAAGGTAGTGTAAGTATCCAAAGTGTTGCTCAATATTATCCTGTTTCCCCCAAGATATTATTGTTGCCTTCTGTTATTGTGTTTTTGATATCTTGCTATAGAGAATATTCATGCTTTCAATGTTTTATTACTGTGCGATATCTCTCTTATTTATAGGCCTGCAGTGTTTCCGTGTTTGACTCCTGATTCAGTGGTAGAATGGGTTGACCTTCTTTTCTTTTCCTTTCCACTTCCCCAGTTAAAAACTGGATTGTGTTGAAGTCATGGGTGCTTGGCTCTGCATGCAGGATGGTTAGATTTGATTAGGATCATTGTAAATTTTCTGAAAGGGAAAGAGGTATCATGAGAAATGCAAGGAAAACTTTGTTTATTACCAAATGTATCAATGGGACTAGAAGTAGATGAGCTTTTATATATCTATACCGTTCTACCTATCTATCTATGTTTTATTAGATTTATATTGCTCCCTGAGAGAAATTTACCCCCTTGGAACCCAGGATGTGAAATTCCGATTCACTATATATTTTGTTTTTGTGACTCTTTTAGTGCAGTAGACATAGTATAGTAACAATGAAACTACAGAATAGATTTAAAGTAAAAGTAGAACGAAAAAGAAATCGCATCATTTGTATTCAGTAGGAAAGGCAAGATTACCCTTGGAAGGCACAGGCAACTGCGAAAGAGGTTGGGTCATGCGGGGTCTATTGATTAGCATACATGCGGAAGTTGTTTGCCGGGCTTGGAGCAACATATTTTTTTCCTTTGTTGATTTTATCAGCTAGTCATGAATGATTAACCTGTAATATTTAGATTGTGGTTGATGAATAGTTAATCAAACATTGACATTTTAGATTTTGGTTAATTGCTGTATTTTATGAAGACTTGGTTTACTGAAGGCCAAATAACTGTGGAATATTTTGCTGTGTGGATAATTATTTTGCCAAGTAATATTGTTAATAAAAAAGATGGAAAGTGTGGTTAGTGGCAAAATAAGATTCACCTTGGTGGGGGAAATGTAGATACCCAGACCTCACAAGTTTTATGAAACATAATAGTATTTGTATAAAAACTTTCATCTAAACTTTTGTCAGCATTTGTAGGATCTTTGTTTCTTGTTTTTCACTCAGAAAGGTCAGAAAACAAGTACTTATAAATTTACATTAAAAGGAAACCCACTAAAATGCACACAAAAGAAAAATTAGTGTTTCCCTTGGGTATTTAGGAATATCAGCATAAATAATTAGTAATGATTTTGAGCAGTGGTTCTTACATCTAAAAAGGGAAATAATTCTGCAAGTTGATATTTTGATTGTAACTCAACTACAGACCCTGGTTGCTACATCTTCCTATTTATATTTTTGGTAATGTTACCAATGTTAATTCTTGAAATATGATTTTTTTTTCTCTAGTAGAGCAAATATACATTTGAGATGGTAGGGATGGCTGAATGCAAGATGCCCAGATAATGTTCTTATATAACAAGTCATTCTCATTGGCCATATGTTGATTACGTCATCACCACGAAATGAAAGCCCAATAGGACATTAACCCTTTATCGGGCAAGTGACCATATATGATCGCTTAAATACATATATCTATATGAGATATTTATAATGTGTGCCCGGTAAAGGGTTAAGTTGCTCTCCTATAACAGTGACCATGCCATAGTCATTCTCTTTTTATGTAGAACTCATAGCAATCAAAGTGAGGGACAAAAAAGTTGGTTGTATCCGTTACTAAAGTTGCATAGACAGCCTTATAGTGACAAATGTTTATCAGGATAAAAGTCCAGCTTTTTCCTTGATCTCTGTGTTGGTTGGGAAGAGTTAAACAGGTTGTAATTTGAGAAGATCATTTGACAAAGGATATAGAGAAGCTTTTTAGCTCTCATGTTGAGTCTGTATGAAAGTTTTTACTGAGAATGTTTATTATGTAGAGGTGATAGAAATGGAAAGTGCTATACAGATACAGTGATTTTGATGTACCTATGAAATATTTTATTGTGTCAGCAGGATTGACATGCAGCAGATAAATATATCATTGCCTCAGTCAGTAAGATGTGTCATATGTAGCAGTTTTGATCTGTAAATCAGTTGGTAAATGAAAGATGTGGTAATACTTTGCTTTGTGATTTTGTAATATTAAAATAATGGTTCAGGAAATATTTATTGACGTATTACAAGAAGGGTGAAGCCCCACCATAATCAAAATCTCTCCTTTTTTTTTTAATGATACAAATAAAGAAAATGACATATAATTTGTAGTACAGCCGTCATATAATTAGTTTTGAAGCTTGTCAGATCTTTTGCTTCATTTACTGAAAGCTTTGTTATTTTAAGTAAAAGTCTGTGAAAACAATTCTGGCCTGAGATAAAGAGAGGCTTGACCTGGTTAAGGTAGGAAATGTAAACATGATAAACATATCTTACAATAAATGACAACAAAAGACGAGCAGAGACTTTTATTGGATTTATATTATTGTTATTATTATTGATTTTTTACAGGCATATATTTATATTGCCATGGTTAAGGTTCTTAAAGTGAATTTCTTTACGTCACTCAAAACCACTATGATTTTGTATTTTATAGGAAACAGAAGCCTGTTTGATGCAGTAGCCTATGCTGTAAATAATACGAAGACCTTATCCTATTTCTCGTATACTTGCAAATGTTTGATAGAAAAAGAAAAAAATCATATACTCATGTTTTTGTCTTGCAAAACAAGGTATTTAAAAAAATGTGTGTGTAAATACTATAACTCATGAGCAGATTGAAGTGAAGAAGTGATTGTGATGATGCATGGTTGTGCAGTGAGTGTGTGAACTGCTTTGCGTTTGTCTTCATATGGATATGTATATCTGTATATATTTATATATATATATATATATATATATATATATATATATATATATATATATATATATATATATATGTATATATGTATATGTATATGTATATATGTATATGTATATGTATATATGTATATGTATTGTTTATGTATATATCTATATCTATTTATATATATATATATATATATATATATATATATATATATATATATATATATATATATATATACATATATGTATATATATATATATATATATATATATACATATATATATATATATATATATATATATATATATATATATATATATGTATGTATATATATATATCTATATTTATATATATATCTATATCTGTATGTGTGTGTATATATATGTGTATATATATATATACACACAATATATATGTATATATATATATATATATATATATATATATATATATATATATATATATATAAATAATATATATATGTATATATGTGTGTATATATATGTATGTGTGTTTATATATATGCGTGTATGTGTGTATATATATATGTATGTATGTGTGTGTGTATATGTATATATGGTTGTGTGTGTGTGTTTTTGTATCCTTCAGTTGGTAATCTCTAAAAAGAATGACAAATTTGCTTCAATTTTATAAGGAATATAAGAATTTTGGATTGTTTTTATTATTCATGTTGTTTGACATTAATGATCTGACCTCTATGCGCAGGCTGAGAAACCTTGATGAAATATGCATTATAGGCTAAAATTTTAATAAAATAGGCTGCGTTCACAATCTGTTTTGTACCCCAGATAATACTCCTGTTGTGATGTGCTACGACCAACATGGTGCAGAGTCAAGCGTTATTTCTTTTAATTGTTCACGAAGCTTCGCACTATTCCACATTTTGCCTGTCCCTTATGCAATCACATGATCATAGCACGTATTGATTCCTCTGAGATTTGCCAGAGGTGAAAAAAATAGGTGGATCGTGTACAATATTCACGAGATGATTTATCAGTGAAATGATCGAACTTGAGTCCTTGGAGTTATGGACGATGACTTTGACTTCCAAATTCCAAGGTCAAGAATTCCAAAGAAGGATTTTTTTCTTCTTCTTCTTCGTCTTCTTCTTCTCCTCCTCCTTCTTCTTCTTCTTCTTCTTCTTCTTCTTCTTCTTCTTCCTCTTCTTCTTCTTGAGGTGAGGGGGGGGGGGTTAGGACAGTCTTGGGTCAGACATGTATAAAGTTAATATTCAATGGGATGCAGTTGTGTATATTTGATACCCTTATTTTGGTTTGGATTGTTTCTCTGTGTGACCTTTAACCAATTTGACTCCACCGAATGTCAGTCTATTTTTACGCTCCAATATTGATTATACATTACGTATTTTTTTTCTTTAGGTATAATCAAGCCTGCATTCAGGGCCTATTACGTGATCCAGCAATGGATGTGTCATGCAGCATGCAAATAAATCATTACAGCGGCGTGGAGTTTGTCAAACATTTTCCGCAGATTGACTTGGGATAACTGATTTCTTTGATTTTTAGATTTTATTTATTAATTGTTGTTATTATTATTTTGTTTATTTATTTATTTATTTTTAATTTTTATTTTTATATCTGAATTCAGGCAAAAGCGGTTTTAATATCAACTCGCACGTGTTTAAGAGTTTAAGGAAAAATTGTTCCAGTATTAAAGGAGGATCTGCAACGAATATTCATGACTGCATTCGTGTGAGTAATTATTAATCAAGGCAAAAGGGAGGCGGCGACGGAACGCGAAGAAACGGCGATACAATTAGGCGCGCACGGGAAATGATTCCTTTGAGGCCGACTAGCAGGGGAGGATACAGGGCGAGAGACGACACGACGAGACACGACGAGACACGACGGGGCGCTGTAGGACTCGACATGACACGGTACGACACGACGTGGGACGATACGACACGACATCGGACGATATGACATGACACAGTACGACACGACATGGGAGGATGCGACACATGACACGACACGATACGCTAGGTCATGACACGATACGACTCGACATGACGCGGTACGACACATGACACGATACGACTCGACATGACGCGGTACGACACATGACACGATACGACACGACACGACGCGGTACGACACATGACACGATACGACACGACATGACGCGGTACGACACATGACACGATACGACACGACATGACGCGGTGCGACACGTGACACGATACGACACGACACGGGACGACGCGGCGCGAGACGGGCAAGCAACCAGGTGGGTAGACAGGCGGGTCGGCAGAGGAGGGAGGCAGGGGAGGAAGGCAATAGGAATGTGGAAGGAGAAAGGTCAGATAAAGAGGGAGGAGAAAGGTCAGATAAAGAGGGAGGAGAAAGGGAGGTGGGGGAGAGGTGGAGAGGAAGGAGAAAGGGAGGTGGGGAGAGGTGAAGAGGGAGGAGAAAGGGAGGTGGGGGAGAGGTGGAGAGGGAGGAGAAAGGGAGGTGGGGGAGAGGTGGAGAGGAAGGAGGATGACGGAGAGGGGGAGATTGGGAAAGAGAATGGAGGGAAGAGGAGGTTGGAAAATAGAAAAAAGGCGGGGTTAGAGTAGATTGGAGAAGAGGAAGGATGGAGTGGACTGGAGAAGAAGTGGTAAAGAGTAGAGTGGAGAAGAGGAGGACTGGAGTAGAGTGGAGAAGAGGAAGATGGTACAGTAAAGAGAACGAATGAAGTAGAGAAGCGAGAAGGGATGGAGTAGAATGGAGTAGATTCGTGAGGAGGAGGAGGAATGAAGTGGCCCGCAGAAGGAGGGGAGGACTGGTCGGGGAGAGGGAAAGGGGGGGCGTGTAGTTGTAGTGCAGGAGAGACGGGGGTGTGGTGGGGGAGGGGGGGGGGTGCAGGTGTTGTAGCGACTCCAGGAAGAAGTCTTCGCGCATGTGAGCGGCGAGGGCGTCACACCCGAGCAAGTCCTCTGATGGTCTCCCCACCGCACTTCCTCCCACACACGCCTTCTCCACCCCCGTCCCCTCCCCCTCCACCTCATCCCTCCGCGCCTCCTCCTCTCCCTCCTACTTTACTTCCTCTTACGTTACCTTCTCCCCCCCCTTCCCTCCCTAATTCCTTCTCCCTCCCTCCCTCCCCCTTCACTTCTGGACCTCCCTTTTACTTACCCTTTCCTTGCTTTGCCTCGCCCGTCCTCGCCCTTCCTTCCTTCCTGCCGCGCTGCCTGGTCTCCTTCCTCGTTCTCCGCTCCACGCCCCTCTTCCCCTTTCTCGTATCCTCCTCTCTTCTCCCCTCTTCTCCCCTCTTCTCTTCTCCTCTCCTCTCCTTATCTATTCTCTCCTCCTCTTCTCTCCTGATCTATTCTCTCCTCCTCTTCTCTCCTGATCTATTCTCTCCTCCTCTTCTCTCCTGATCTATTCTCTCCTCCTCTTCTCTCCTGATCTATTCTCTCCTCTCCTGTTCTCTCCTGATCTATTCTCTCCTCTCCTGTTCTCTTCCTTCCTCTCCTCTTCTCTTCTCCCCTCTTCTCTCCTCGTCTCCTCTCCCTTTTCCCTCTTTCTACCTCTCGCTCTCCCATCTTCCACTTTCTCTCTCGCCCTTTTCCCTCTTTCTACCTCTCCCTTTTCTTTGCCCTTTTCCTCTCCCTTCCCCTTTTCCCCCTCCCCATCTCTCTCCCTTTTTCCCCTCCTCCTTCCTCTCTCTCCCCCCTTTTCCCCCATACTCCTTCCCGTCTCTCTCCCCCATTTCCTCTCCCTCTTATTATCTGTGACCGCTCCGTGCCGGTCATTCTTTATTATCTTTCTTTCTTTTTTCTTAAATTCTTATCGTTCGTAATTTTTTTGCTCCCCGTGATCATCGTAGTTTCCCCGTTATCCTCGTTTCTTCGGTCTTACAAGTATTTGTTTGTTTGTTTGTTGTTTCTCAGCCTTAGAAGTATTTGTTTGTGTGTTTGTTTGTTTGTGGGTTTCCGGCGTCCCCTCCCTTATTCGGAGACTACAACACCCTTCCGTTTCTTCCCCGCACGCCCTCCTCCACCCGGGACCTTTTCCGCTGGGTCTGCCTCCTCGTCACCCTCTCCGTGCACGCCTTCTCTCTGTCTGTCTGTCTGTCTCTCTTTTTCTTTCTCTCTCTGTCTGTCTCTTTCTCTCTGTCTGTCGGTCTGTCACTTTCTCTCTGTCAATCTGTCTTGTATCTTTCTCTCTCTCTCACTGTTCGTCTATATCTCTGTCTCTTTCTCTCTCTCTGTTTCTCTCTCTCTCTCTCTCTCTCTCTCTCTCTCTCTCTCTCTCTCTCTTCTCTCTCTCTCTCTCTCTCTCTCTCTCTCTCTCTCTCTCTCTCTCTCTCTCTCTACCTCTCTACCTCTCTACCTCTCTACCTCTCCCCCTCCTCCTCCTCCTTCCACTCCTCCTCCTTCCACTCCTCCCTCTCTTCTCCCTCCCTCCCTCCCTCTCTTCTCCCTCCCTCCCTCACTCTCTCTTTCTCCCCCATCCCTCCCTCCCTCTCTCTCTCTCTCTCTCTCTCTCTCTCTCTCTCTCTCTCTCTCTCTCCCATCCCTCCCTCCCCCCCCTTCTCATCCGCCCAAGACTCGTTCCGTGCGGTTATCCGACTGCCAGCCACACTGCGGAGACAGCGATACCAAATCATTTATTTGTCCATTACGACTGCAACCCCGGCCGCGTCTTGCGAAGAGTACCCGTCCGCTCGGATTTCCTTTCGGAGGTGTGTGCGGATAACAGCTTATTCGCACTTCGGTCTGAGGCGCGCTTTTTGTTTTTGTTTTTTTATTGTTGTTTATATTGTTTTTTGGTTGGTTGTTTGGTTGCATGGTTATTTACATGCTCTCTCTTTCTCTCTCTCTCTCTCTCTCTCTCTCTCTCTCTCTCTCTCTCTCTCTCTCTCTCTCTCTCTCTCTCTCTCTCTCTCTCTCTCTCTCTCTCTCTCTCTCTCTCTCTCCTTCCGCGCATCAATCTGAGGCGCTTTTTATTTTATTACTATTATTATTTTATTTATTTATTTTTGGAAGCGGATATGGAATGGGTGATGCCGTGTACGTGTGGGAGGTGGGAGAGAAAGAATGAAAAAATGTTTTTCTTCTCCTGGCCTTGTGTAACCCCCCCCCCCCTCAGCCACACCACCTCGCGATGACGCAGTACCGTGAAATCATAGATGCATTTAGCACGCTTTATTATTTTTATTATTATTATGATTATTATTATTATTATTGTTATCATTATTATTATTATTAGGATGATGATGATGATTATGATGATTATTATCGTCATCGTCATCATCGTCGTAATCATCATTAGCATTATCATTATCATTTATTTTGCCCGTGCGTTGCGTTTATCAGTACACGCACACGTTCGATGACTTTTATTTATTTATTATTATTATTATTTTTTTGTCCCCAAAATTACAATTGTTTTGTACATGTATTTCTTTTATGTGGGAAAGTTAAAGCACTTGTGTGTTTAATGCTATTGAGAAGGGTGACCATGTGGATAGGTTATTAGTACAGTGGTTTTCGTTTACTCGTTTACGTCATCATCATCATCATTATTCCATTTCATCATCATTAGTATTCCATTGTTATCATCACCATCACCATTGCCTCGTTATTACCATTATTTCATAGATATTGTTATCATCATCATTGCCACCGCCATCATTATTACCAATATTTCAGTGCCATTATCTTCGTCGTTATCACTATTATTCAACTGTTGCTGTTATCATTATTACCGTTATTTCATTGTTATTATCATCATCATCATGATTTTACTATTTAAACGCCGAGGTGCATCACAAATCGAGTAAGGCTGAAAGATACACCATTTGTGAACATGTGTCTGCATCATAGATATTGCATCCCCCTTTGACCTAAACGTAATAATAAAGGCGGTCGTTAACCCTTTCCCACGCCCCCGGAATGCGAGATGACCCCCAGGAGTGGTAATCTGCCCTTGTTTCGGCATCTCTGTTCTAATTCGTTGAGGAAGCGCTTTGGTGTATTCCGGACTGCTCTTTGGAGTTTTAGGAGAGGGGCGTGAATGCCGGAAAAATGGATGAGTGAATGCCGAGAAAATGGATGAGTGAATGCCGGAAAAATGGATGAGTGAATGCCGGAAAAATGGATGAGGGAATGCCGGAAAAATGGATGAGTGAATGCCGGAAAAATGGATGAGGGAATGCCGGAAAAATGGATGAGGGAATGCCGGAAAAATGGATGAGGGAATGCCGGAAAAATGGATGAGTGAATGCCGGAAAAAATGGAGGAGGGAATGCCGGAAAAAGGGATGAGGGAATGCCGAAAAGAAGGATGAGTGAATGCTGAAAAAAATGGATGAGTGAATGCCGGAAAATGAATGAATGCCGGAAAAATGGATGAGTGAATGCCGAAGAACTGATTGTCAACGGAAATGAGCGAATTCGGAGGAAAATGACTGACTGCCGAAGAATTGAAGGAGGAATTTTGAACTGCGCACATAAGACACCATAATGAGAACGAAATTTTTGATTTTAGTATGCATTGCTACAAGAATTAAAATCGTTGCTAAGGTATTAAACGAACAAGAGTGTTAGTTGAACGAAGATAACATTCTGGGCTCTGGGGTTCAGTCCGTGCTCACCAAGGGGCATTTCTCCCCCCCCCCCCCCGCCTCTTATCAGTCTTATCTCGCACATGCGCATTGTTCCCGCGGCGCCGTTTCGATATGCGGTGGACGTCTGTGTGGTTGCGTCATCGCGGTGTTTGGAATTTACACGTCGAACAGAGAACTTCCGAGGAGGGAATGCAAACGAAGGGGCGAATGGGAGGTAGGAATGAAAGACGAAAGCAGGGGAACGCGAGGTAGAAGTACAAACAGTAGAGGGAACGCAAAGGGACAGGCGGAAAAGCCGTTCGAGGATTTTTGTGTGCAAGGGGGAGACTTTTGTTGTGTGTGCACGCTCACGGACGTAAACTTCACCATAATGACACGCAGACGTGATCACGCATACAAATTCACAGACCGCAGGACACGCATTCATACACCATTGTACACGTTCGCAGACATACACAGGCCACGTATACACGCCCGCAGGCATACACATACGCCAGAGAAATTCCCGTAGGAATATATACACCTGTAGACTCCCGCGCGACCAGCGTCGAGTGCAAGTACAGACACCCGCATGCAGTACAGGCGAATGTGTACACCCCCACCCCCCTTCCAGGCACCCACACAAATGCATTTTTGCGAAACGAAACAATGGTTTTAGACACACGCCGGCACCGAGGAACACCCTCGCCGACTTGTACTACCGCAGTACATTGTTATTACACTTGTAAATATGAGAACTTCCGCCGTAGTCGGAGCGCGCGCACCGTTTCGCTCTCTTTGTCCCTTTGCTCTCGGACACCCTCGAGGACGGACATTTTCACCAGTTCAGTTGCATAAACAAACAAATGCATTAACAAGGATACGTCGAATATGCGTTATGATTTATACATTTACTCGCGCGCATTCGAGAACAGGGGGGAGGTCGAGACAGTTGGTTTGCGTCGCCCTGTTGCAGACGGTGTCATCAAAACGAGACGAGTTCGAGACTTTTTTCGGACTTCCGTGGCAGTAACGCCTCCCACCCTTTAAAAAATAAAGTCCGTGACCACTTGGATCAAGGGGAAGGGAGGACCGCCATAACGTAATGTTTTTTCTTCTTTTTGATGTACTCGAAATCCTCGTACATCTGGCAACTGCCTGTGGTGGTGTCATGCACGGAGAATACGGTGTTATAAGTCCCATTTTTCTGTTATTTTCATCGGGATTTTCATATTTTTATATTTCGTCGATGGATGATAGACGGTTTAATGTCATATCGGTAAAAGAGAACTCGAAAGGGTTGAATTCCCGGTGTTTTAGTGCGCGTTAAGATTCCGTAATGTATTGATTAATAACACACTGGCAACTGCAGGCGGTTCCCATGGTTCTGCACCGCCATGCTGTCAGTCAGGTGCAAGTGTGCTGGTAGTGAACGTTGCGTGAATTCTCTCGTGGTTTTGAGCTGTTCAATAAGTAGTAGTTTGTGAAATTCGTTCGCGTTCCCCCTTGTACGAAGTGAAGAGATTCTAGACTGGGGAGCGATGCGGGAATCGATGGCCGGCGGAGCGAGCTGTGCACTTCGCCGCTTTACCTCCCTGCAAATTGTGCTTGGAAATCCGATGGGAAGCAGGAGGGAGGGGGGAAAAGGACGGGGAAAAAAGATGACGAAACAGTCGTGCGGTTTGAAGGAGGGTGGCCGAGCGTCTAAAAAAAGATTCCGGGAAAGAGCTCGCTGAAAGGGAGTTCGACGTCGAGTTCGCAGACCCCGTTCGTTCGCGCCGTCGGAGTGGGTTCGTCGCAAAGTCTTTTCCTTTTATCCCCTTCCCCCCTGTTCTTGCCTCGTTATCGGCAGATGCGTCGTCGTCGTCGTCGTCGTTTTTTTTCCCTCACGTCACGAAACCGTGGGAGAATTCCGTGGCCAGGTTCTTTGTGT
>NC_091580.1:1751688-1756688 GCF_042767895.1 Penaeus vannamei
TGCCAGTAGAAGAACAATCTGCAACCAAGTCTGGTCAGACAGGTGATACTCTTGTAGGTGGTGTAGGTGTTGCCTTGCTTTCCATTTTTTTTCATCTTTACTTTAATGGTAAAGTGTGGCCCTAAATCCTTCATTCCTTGTGCTGTGTTTCAGTTGATGTTTTTTTTTTGTTGTTGTTGTTGTTCATGCCATTCTTGATTCCATTTTTTTGTTGTTTTTGTTTCCCTGTTAAAAACACTTTCGAGTGAAATATTTTTTTTCTATCTTTTCAATGTATGGAAAGCTGATATAACTTTCTTGGTGTTTGTAACACAGTGTATAAGATTTACCCGATAACAGAGAACAATAGAACATAATCCGTCTGTCTGTGTTACTTGCGATCAGTTACATTCCTTGTGGTCATGCAGTTTTAATTAATAATCTTGTCTCTAATATCCTCCCTGCTTATTGATTATTTTAACTGGACATTTTTTAAGTTTCTCATTCTGTTTGTTATTTTTCAAGTGTGTTTTATGATGATATATTTACCCAAATTAACAGGGGAAAACCTAAGTTTAATTAATTTCCAGATATCCTAGCAAAGTTTTATGTAGAGTTAGTTGTTATTGCTCCATTTTATCGTGCAATTTATCAAAGAGCTCTCTAAGTGTTTTGTGATCTCTGTTACATTATCTTGATTAAAGCCTTTGATTTTGTCCTTTTTGCTTTTGTTATTAATACTGTCCATTATAACTATTTGAGTTCAGACAACAAATACTCATCTCTCATTATTAAAAAGACGACTAAGGTAAAGGTTGTATAAAGAGTAAGAGATGGGAAGATTTTAAGAACCTTTGCTCTTATTTTTGCCATTCTCCTATTTTCCTTCACAGAGGTCCTGTCGAGTATGTCGAGCATGTCCTCCGAGCCGGGACAAGACCTAACGGGTTCGCCAGACAAGAGTCTAGAAGGGAATGCCACAGCTTCGCCAAGAACACCGAGGTAAGTGTGTGTTATTAAAGAATTATTGTTTACTTACTTGATTTTGTTATTTTATTTTTTAAAGGAATATTTTTTTTATTACTATTACATTTTTGATTTATGTAGATTATTTGTGTAAGCTCATGAGTTATACTCTCTTAAAGGCAGGAAAGAATGAAAAGTAATAAATTCTTATTTGAGTAACAAACAATTTTAGTGGCCTGCAATTATTGTATTATTGGTAATAATGAATAGCAGTAGTAGAGGAAGACTTCAATTTGTGTGTCATATGTTTTGTCTATCCTCATATTTGTCTCTTTGAGTAATAGAGTGAGCTGATATGTAATTGCAGTGGAAGTTAGGAATTTATAGTAAGATTCAATTCATATTGATGAGATTAGGATCAGTCAGAAACTGTAAAAGGTGTAGATAATCACACAAATCTCTTTTCTTTTTTCTTTTTTTTCTTTTTCCCCTCTCTCTCTCGCCTTCAATCCTTACCCTCACCTTGCAGCAAGAGGCCGCCACAGCTCTCAGTCGTAAGTGTACAGGCAACCAACATCCCTCCTCGTGAAACGGTGACATACACTAAGGGGGTGCAGACCTCATCGTCGGGTGATGGCCACGGTTAGTTTGGGGTGATTTGGAATATTTTAATATACATATATATATACGTTTGTTATTACTTTTATATATATTTATATATGATGAAAGATTTAGTGAAGCTCATACAGTCAGAGGGTAGCTCCTCCTAGGCAGTTCATTAGTGCCACAATAGGATTTTTTTTGGCTTATTTTATAGCGAGTGAATGAGCTGATGTCAAGAATGTTATTATGGGCACTATTTGTTTGATTTATTGTTATTGTACTCTATTTTCCTTTGTGATTTTGCATTATCAGTTACCTTGAGAAAACAGTAGTCCCATAATGGAGGCATGTTGGCATGTGGTGATTTCCTCGTAGAGAAGGACTAATATAATTCTGATTATTATATTTTCACTTGCTAGTTTTTGTTCTGAAGCAAATTTTCAATAATGTTGCTATATCAAGGAGTTTCCGAGCTTGCATATGATTTAAGGATATTTAAAAGCTTTTAGCATAATTAGCTTGGCTCAGATGAGTTGATTAAAGATTAGTTTTATTAAAAAGGGAATGTATAACTTAGGCATCTTTTCTTTGTTATTGATACATTTTTCTCACTGTCTTCAGATGGCAGATAAGTGTACACTTCTGTATCTTAATGGTTTATTTATTATTTGCAATTACTCTTGTAAAAAGAATTGAAGTGCTCACACAAATAGTTTTGTTACATTTTCATTCACATTTATGTAGTTGACATTATCTATCTCACTTATGTTCATATACTCACACATTCATCACCCACATATAAACATGTTCCATTAATTTCGTTCGTTACTTTTGGATGATTTCCCATTTAATTAGGCCCCCATTCATTGAACTGGCAAATTGGCCATTTAGTTGGTTCCCGTAGAATATAGAAATGCATGGAAATACCATTTTCAAGACTAAGGGAAATTTCAATATCCTGTTATTTTACCCCTTGAGATATTTTCCTACAACAGAAGTCTTTTTATCCATAGTTATTTCCTTAAATTAAACAGTAATGTAAATGCAAATATCATCTTTATTTTATAGATTTATAACTAATCTTTAAATGGAATCCAAATACCAGATGATACCCCATTCCCATTTTATCTGCTTGGAATCATCAGAATCTTTTATACTGATTGATGAAAAAGTAAACATGAACAGATTAAGAAACATTAGTACAAGATCATATCATTCTAGTTCAATTTCAATTTCATTTTCTACATTTACAACAGATCTTACTAATCTATACAAACACAAATTTGTTATTGCAGTTCATTTCTTATCTTGCATGATGGGTTCACAGGAAAGGGAGTGTCAGAAAACAGTATTATGATGCATGTTATTTTTCATATTCTTTTGTAAACAGATTTGCAGGCTACTATTGTATATTTCTCATTCCTTTAAGGGGCATGCCCTTTGGCATACACTTATGAATGGCTGAGATGAGATGGGTCATTTGGATACAATTTTTTTTATTCTATATTATAATCATTATTAGTGACAAGGCATGTGAATCATCTTTCTTTTTTTAGAGATAATTGCTACTTTGCAGATGGTTTAGAGATTTAAGAAGAAAAAAATATCAACATTTTGGGTTCACTTTTATGACTCCCACATCTCTATAATTGCCTATTTAGTTGGGCTGTCCTTAGATGTAATGCTGCCTGGGGGAAAGAAGCAAATGTTCAGTGATCTTTGTAGGTTCCAGCCTGTGAGGTTCCTTGAAAAACTCTTTTAGAGGCTTAATTATGTATATATAGATACCAATATGACTATATATATATATATTGTCCTTCTGAAAAGTGACTATGCCAAAATTTTCTATAGTTCATTGTAATGGTACTTGACTCTTTGACTTTAGAATGTATTATTTTTTCTGGCATAATCTTTTTGTATTTTTGGATGAATGTCATGATTTTTTAGCATTGAAGGCAAGGTTTTTTTTTTTTTTTTTTTTGCTCCTTCTAATCCATGTGTAGACTAAGAGACAGTGCCGCTTTGGAACCCAAATTGTCAGGTGCCATGCTGTCGTTCCATTGCATGAACAGTATTAAGAAAAAAAAGAGAGAGAGAAATTGTGATTTTGAGAGAGAAGATATTACCTTTTCAAGATTTTTTTTTATGGATAGAGGGTATATATATGATGAAAAACATGCTATGGATGATAGTAGTATATACCTAAAAGGGAGAGAGAGAGACCAATTATATGTAATTATCTTCTTTTTCATAATTGCAATTTTCAACCTGCTCACAATTACTCCAAAATTAGGGGTTTTATTCTCCATCATGTAGTTTTTATAAGCTGTTGTCACCTTGCACATCACCATTACTTTGATGAAAATTATGTAGGGATTTTATAGTAAGAGCCTCATTATTAGAGTATTTTGAAAAAGTTTATTCTTAAGATTATTGAAGAGAGGTTAAATACACACTCTGAATTAGCTCTGGAAGTTCTTTAGCTTTCGAAATTTGTGTTAACCAAATGAAGAAGTTTAGATCTTCAAATTGCAAGCTTCTTAAATAACAGATTTTCTAGCCATGTCTTGTGTCTAACTAATGCAATACTGAAATAAGGAAAGTAAATAAGGATGATCTGTCAAGGATGAATGTGTGCTAAACTAGTAACAGTTTTTTTTGTGTGTGTATACAGCATACTTACCATGGCACTTTATCTGACCAGGTTGCTTGCTTACTGCATGCTGCATAAATAATTTGTTATATTGATACATTTGTCTCTCTCTATACATTCCTACTAATGCTAATGAGCCAAAAGTAGAATCAGGCTTTTGACTTCCACTGGAGTCTGATATGAACACCCTTTCATCCAAGGTAGACTGTCAATTGACTTTTTATTTGACACAAGCTAACCTCCTTTTTTGGCTTGGCTTCTTTTGGTAAACTGGATTTCCCCATTTCATTTTGCATGGTGTCAAGCTGGACACAACTCATGGTAGTGGGAGGTTCCTTATCAATTGCCAGGGTGATTCTTCTAAATATTCTCTTGGTTGTGGATCTGATGTCAGATTTTTTTTTTACACCAATCCTGAGAAAGAATTTGAGGTGTCTCTCTGGCAGTTTTGGTTGACATGCATGTCTTTTCAAGTAATTTAAGTGTATCCAGTACCTAGCCATGAATTCATTTTTATTTAACACTATTTATGAAATGCATGATCTTGCCCATTTGCAAAATGATTTATTATATATATATATATATATATATATATATATATATATATATATATATATATATTGTATGTATGATATAATTTACGTATGATATTTGATTAGAATTTTGAAAATTAAAATGTAGTAAATAGCTGGTATCTGAGTATAGTGCATAGCGCTAAAGGCCAGAACATGTAAAGAGATGCACATGAAAATACATGCACACTAGCATATATATAAATTTGTCTGTACTCTTGCACTAT
>NC_091580.1:1764188-1796688 GCF_042767895.1 Penaeus vannamei
AGAAAAGAAAGTACAGTTTAAATGTCTCTTTTAGTATACAGATTTTCCATGATTTAAGATAATTAGTTTAAGAGTCAGCTACATCAATTCACACTGATGGTCCATTGAATTTTGTGTTTTGTTTGGGGAAAAAAATGTAGCTTTGTTATTGGAGAGACCTAAGCTAGGAATAGCCACTGGATTATTATTTCAACAATGTGAACATGCATTACCTGTAGATCATTTAATACAAACATGTATGGGTCATGTAAAGAAGTGTTGAAGCACAAATTGGCTCTTTGAATCCTTGACATGGAGTTTCTCACCATTCAGATTTATTTTCTTAGCTCTTCTCATGTATTTCATTTATTTTGATTTTTTCTCACACATTTGGCTTATGGGGCTTCTGACACAGGAGTAAAGTGTATCCAAGAAAATTTTATAATTTCGAACATGCTTCTTTTGGCATTTGAGTAAACCCTAATTACCTTGTTTTTTGCTGATTACTCGTTGTATTAGTAGACCCATAAGTAATGTCACTAGTGAAACCATTTGTTTTATTTTTTATTTATATTTATTTATTTTTCAATTTTTGTACGTTTGAGTGATTATGATTTCGTATTCTCTGTCTTTCTTTGGGAAGAAAAGTATGCTAAAATGGTTTCACTATCAATTTTCCTCACTTTTGTTTCCTCTTTCAGTATGAGTATGATAACTAATATATATATATATGCTGCTACAGTAACACAGTATATTGATGTTCTTTGAAGTATCTAGTATATAGGTTTTTTGTATATATGATTCATTGCATTTTTTCCCCATAGGAAAGTTGAATAGGAAAGTATATACTAAAGATACATGGAGACACACATGAACAGTGGGCAAGAAATGCATTTCATAGTTGCATTCGATATGAACTAACAAAAATGACTAACCTTTAGATTATGTATCAATATCATATATCAGTCTTAATAACCTTTGATATCAACAGACTTTTTGCATGTTCAGAATAAAAAAAAAAAAAAAGGAACCTTTTTTCAAAAGTCTGATATATATATATATATTTTTTTTACTGATACAATGAATCAAAAGCTAGAATAGTGTTACTCTAAGGAAGTGAAAGGATGCGAAGGATACACATTGAAGATTGTGAGAGGCTTTTTGTAAATATTTTTTTAGTGTTGCTGTCTTCTTAATAGGAGTGTATTAGCATTAGATAATTTATAGTTTAGAAAAAAAAAAAAAAAAAAAAAAGGCCAGGTGATGTATCAGGAAAAAAATTACTCACTTTTACCCCGTCTTCTCCCTCACCTCAGCCCATGCCTTCGACTATTACGGTAAGTGTTAGTTTTCTATGTGGACCTCTGCCCTCCCCCCCTCAAAAAAAAAAAAAAAAAAAAAAAAAAAAAAAAAAAAATCATCTTAGCACTTTACAAAAAAAAAAAAAAGTAAAAACTCAAAAAGAATTCCTGCTCATCCTCTGTACTGTAGCTTGTTCTTATTTTACTTTTTTTATGATTTGGTTTGGTTTGGTTTGTGATACACGGTTTGCTGTTTTTAGTTCCAAGCTTGCAGAAAACTGTACGTAGATGCATAAATATTCCTCTTCCTTATTTGCTATTACCACATGGGCTTGGTGATGTTCCTTGTAGATTGAAATAAAAAAAGAAAAAAAAGAAAGATAACTAGATTTAAAAGATAAAGGAAAAAGGAAAACTTAGTAAGAAAGAGAGAGATGTTTCCTTTTTGGATTATATACTGTAGTCCTTGGTGGTATTCTGTATTGGAATGATGTGACGCTTGTAAATGAGAGTGTTACCTCCCCCCTGAGTGACGGGCTAGCGCTTCTCTTGCCTCCGTGCTTGTCGAGCCGTACACGTGCCTTCCTGAGTAAGTGTCCCCCCCTGAGCAGTGGTTTCGTGGAGTTATGTGTCATCGTCCTAGAGAATGTGTACATATACATATTTATTATTTTGCGCATTTGTTTCCTTTTTTTTTCTCTCTTTTCTTTTTGTGTATGTGTTTATATTTATATTTTTATTTTTTTATTTTTTTCCTAATTGTTAATTTCGATTTGTGCCTGCTTGCTTCTACTCGAGTTGCTGTTTTTGTTTAGTTTATTAGCGGATTATGTACATGCGGGACCTTGGACCTTGTTCTAGACTGTGTTGACGGTACCAGTGATTCATCCTCCTCCTCTTCCTCCTCCTTATACTACTATTTAGTATTTCATTTTCTTTTTTTTATATATATATATTTTTGTGACTGCGCACATATACCCTGTCTCCACATGACTGTAATTTACAATGAGGATCTTGACTTGACTTTGAGACATGCATCTCTTGATTTATTTTTCTTTTTTTATCATTATTTTCTCTTTATCTCTTTTTACCTTTTATGCAAGTTTTCATTTTGCCTTGGGCTGATTGAACAAAATTTGTTTCATGGTTTTAAAATTAATTGAGACTGTAGATTCAAATTCAGATCAGAACAAATGTGTCTATATAAGTATATATATATATATATATATATATATATATATATATATATATATATATATATATATATATATATATATATATATATATATATATATATATATATTAAAATAAATGTAACACAAACACAGGTGTCTTATGTGGCTGCTGATTTACATAATTGTAACAGGCATACAATAGATTTATAGATAATTGTGATATTGAATGTCACAAACAAACATGAATACTATAGCAAACCTGAACAGGGTAACTCTCTTGAATTCACAATAAAACTCCTAGTGATATCAACATTAATTTTCTGTCTATTTTCTCTCTCTCTCTCTCTCTCTCTCTCTCTCCCCCCCTCCCTCTCTCACTCACTCTCTCTCTCTCTCTCTCTCTCTCTCTCTCTCTCTCTCTCTCTCTCTCTCTCTCACTCTCTCTCTCTCTCTCTCTCTCTCTCACACACACACACACACACACACACACACACACACACACACACACACACACACACACACACACACACACACACACACACACACACAGTAAATGAATGAATGCATGAAGCTATTTGGGTAAAGTAAAAAAAAAGGACTATGAAAACAGGTGAAGATATAAGGTACAGTTGGAATGCAATCTTCCACATATATGCACAGTTCATACACAGTTGTCTCATTTGATTTTGAATTTCCACAGTCTGCTTCTTATGGCATTCTCATTTGGATTACTGTTCACTCCCTTGCACATAAAAAAAGAAAAAGAAAAAGAATGTATATATTGATAGAGATTGACTCTGTAAGGCTTTGGCAAAGGGATTCCACCAAAAGGAAACCACTCTCCTTGTATTGTTTGTAGTCATAATGATTTATTAAAAGGAGCTAATGTACGGAGAAGTTCAGTATTCTTCCCTCTCGCACCTTCCGTTGCCAAAGCCTTATGGTAGTATTGACACGACCAAGAGTCTGACAACCTCCCTAGGGTATTAATTGCCCCCGGTGACATGGAACTACAATTTGTGTAGCATGTTTTTCTAATGAGATTTATGACCTCTATTAGAGCATAAGTTGTGAAGATATTATTCTCATAGTTCTGATTTGGTAGTTCAGACAAAATTAGATCATAGGCTTACATCCCCATAGCCATGTCATTGTAAATTCATTATTATTTTGTTTTTAGTACCGTCTTGCTTTCGTAACGTAGGAATCAGAATTGCATCTTTGCTGGTGTTCAGAGCGCATCTTTAGAAGATAGTATTTTCATCACTATAGTTATTATTTTTACATCATTATTTGCATATTACCATATGAAAAGAAAGAAAGAAAAAAAAGCAACAGTATATTTTGAGAGCATTTCCTGCTATACATGATTGTGTGCCACCTGTTATTTTTAGGATTTTTTTTTCAAGCTATTTGTCGTTATTGGAGCAACATATACAAATTCTTTTGCCTTGTATATTTTGCCTTTGCTTGGCTAGTCCTTAAACCCCAACTCCCCCTGATTTACATATTATTTGATTTTTTTTTTCTCTTTTTTTTCAATATTTTTCTCATACAAATCTTAAGTACCGTGAAAAGTGGGCTTATATTGTCTCCTCATTTACTTGCATGAACCTGTAGACACTCAAAAGGGTTAGCAGATCAGATAAAGTGCCGTATGTAAATGTCTGTTCTTGATGGATATGATGCATGGATATCAGGGCAATGACCATTTTATCATTGTTATTTATTTATTTTTTATTTTTTTGATGTACATGGCAGGAGTATATTTGTCTTTTATCTACTGTTGCACTAGTAGAAATCCCATACCCCCAAAATCAGGACCCAAATTTTGGAGTACAGTGTCAGGATAGGCACAAAAAAAAAGAAATTGTGGCACTCTGGTGAAGGTGCAAGTGAACTCTTTGCAGAAGAAATCTGTTTAAAAAGAAAACAAATAAAATGATATGAAGTATGTATACATTTCTCTCTTTTTAAGAGTTTTAATGTCTGTTTTAGACCATTACAGTATTTTAAGCCTGAGAGAATAAAAAGAAAATACCCGAACACGAACGCTTGTTTGTGATCTTAAAAAAAGCGACAGAAAATTTGGCCTAGGAACCTTGAAGATGGATACAGAACCTTTGCTTCTTTCCTGGACTTTGTGTCAGCCAATTCTCAGTAGTTGAGGGTAGCGGCTTCCTTTGTTTTGTCATGATTATGGATCACGGGGAAGACGCGTTTAGTGGACTCGGAGGAGTAGTTGACTGTTTGCGTAGCTCTTGGTCTAAATTTGTTTTTTTTCTTTTTTCCCAATTCTAGGAGATGGAATCTTAGCTCAAATTCGATCTAAATACCACAATATGCGTAAGTAAGAGTATGGTTTGTCAATTCTATTGATTGTTAATTTTTTTTTTTTTTTTTTTTTCGATTTTTAATTTTTATTTAATTATTTTTTCAATGTACTGCTTAGTTGCTTGATAACCTTTGTTGAGGTAGAGAGGCAATAAAGCCATGAATTTGTAGCTTTGGCTGTCCAAGAATGAACACAGTTGCTTGTGTCAAATTATGAAAAGTTCATTGAAGTTGGTTTTGTCACAGCTGTAGTCTATACTTTTTGTTTGATTTTTATTTATTCATTTTTGAAAATAATTTTCATAATTTTCTTTTCCTTTTAAATTATTGGATGCATTTAATGCTATTTGCTGTTCAGATAATGGGTAAATGACTTTGCCTGTCATTTGATAATGCCTAGTGAACTGTAGAGAATTAATTTCCCCACACACACTAAAAGGGTGTGTGAGACTTTGATATGCTTGTTTATATCTACAAGTGGTCCACACTTTACAAGGTTCTGTATCCTATGATTGCTGTCGCTTGTGTCATCACTAAGTCTTCTGCAGTCTCATTACCATAGTGCATGAGGCATGAAAAAAAAAAAAAAAAAAGAAACTGACACAGTAACATGTACACATTTTTTGCCTTCGTAGGCTTCTTGTCCATGTCCGACGCATTGTCGGCTTGCACGACAGTGCTGTTTTGCAACAAATGTGAGCTAATATATGATCTCATTGTCACTGTGCCACATGTGTTTTATGTTCATTATGCATCAGAGATTTGTAGATGAAATTAACACTTTAAGATCCTCTTGTACTGCTGTTTTTTCATGTTAGAGAGTAATGATTAACACTAAAAGTATGTAATCAACTGTTAACAAATACAAAAAAAAAAGAAGAAAGTTTGATTGTGAACTGATGTGGCTGTGAGGATGTTTGCTAACAGCCCACCACGGAGGTAGACTGACTTGGTCTTTTTTCTTTCCCCCCCCTCTCTCTCCTATACCCAGACGAATATAATCTAAACCCAGCGCTAGAATGGGATGATGAATTCACAGGTAGGTCCCGTGCTCCTGGCCGCTACTGCTGCTGATGTTACCTTGGCTCTTGTCTTTTGCTTTATGGTTATCAGCTGCTTTAGTGTTTGGCCTTTACTGTTTGCTGTTGTCTGTCCTTGTGTTCTGTTGTGTGCTGGTGAATGTATGACGGGAAAATGATAATGCAAATATTGTAATTACGTATTAAGTCTTTCTCTTGTCCTCTGTGAGAAGGAAAGGTTGCTCTCCAAAAGAGAAATTGCTTTGAGAATGGAGATAGAGAGAGGAATCAGTCCGTTTCTCTTTGTAACGTTTCAGTTCATGAGAATTACAGGTGCGGGAAAAGTGATCAATATTTGCATTAGCTCATTTTCTAGAAATAGGTATTATGGAAATTTATATTCTCTATTCACTTATTGCTTATACATCTTTTGATACAAGCTTTAATAGCTCTAGGTATTTTTATACATATTTGTGTGTGTGCATATATGTATGGATGTGTATGTGTATATATGTATATATGTATAATATATATATATATATATATATATATATATATATATATATATATATATATATATATATATATATATATATATATATATATATATATATTATATACATCTATATATTATATACATCTATATATATATGAATATAAATATATTTAAATCTATATGAATATATATAGACACATATGTGTATATATATATTTATTTATTTATTTATTTATTTATTTATTTATTTATTCTATAAATATATGAATATATTTATTGTTTATTTATTTATTTATGTATGCTTATTTATATGCATACACAAAGTTATGCACATACACATGTGTGTATATATGAATATATACATATCTATACAGTTCAGCATTTATAAATGCCTTACGCTTAATGCCGTGATGTGACAAAAACCTGCTTATTTTATACTTTCATTGTGACATGACTGACACTGCAAACTTGAAGGCCTAGACTTGACCTCCAATGATATAGGCTGTTGTAATGTATGGATTGTACCAGACCAATGCCTGTGCTTTAGTTAAATTGGTTATAGGATATATTAGTTCAGTACATATGAACTGTAATGTGTTTTTGGACAAAGGCATTTCATTCTTTATTTATATATAAGTATATACTTTTTTTATTTTCTGTAAGAAATTATGGAGGTATTTTGGGATAGATTATGAATTGTTTTAATGAAGTATTAATATGCTAACCAGAAAAAAGAGCCAAACACTCATTAATTTTCATTAGGTGTTCTAACAATTGAAACATGTTAGTCAGGGTAATTTCCATATTTTCTGCTGACTAAATGAAGAGCATGTTTTCAAATGTCACCAATTTATTACTGAGTTATGTGATAACCTGCTCAGTAACTAACTCCGGAAGGAACGTTGTAACGACATCAATTTGCTTAATTGTTGAATTTTGTAGTGTACATTGTAATTGTTCCTGTCTAGAAACCCCTTCCCTCTTTAAGTTCTAAATGTGCCCAGTATTCACTAGATAACTGACTTTTTTCTCTCTTATTTTAAAGATTTGAGATGTAAGGTAGTTTCTCTGTACTTTTCTTTCTTTTTTTTCCCCATACGTATATCTACATACGCTAAGCGTAACGTACTTGTTCATCTCTAGCTAGTTGCATGCCAGTCTTTCCTCTCTTCCCTCCTTTCATCACCCACTGTTGGAAATTGTAAATGATTTCAGAAGCAGGTCCCACTCCCCCCTTTCCCTTTATCAGATATTGTGATGCCTGAATGTGACCTGATGGTTCTTGCTAATGATGAAACAGGCATAAGATGTCTCTCGTTCTTGGAGGTGTACTTGGTGTATACTGTTTCTATGATCTGTGTTCAGACTTTCTCTCACAAATAGTTCAGAAGAAGAATGAGGAAATGTGTTTTAAAAGAGGTCAACGAGGTAAAAGAGTCCTGTAACCCAATAAGCTTTGATTGCTTTAATGTTACCAGGTGGACAAAGATTCATTTGTGATTTTATTGCTTTTCTTGCGTGTCCTTTTTGTGGCTCGGTAGGATTGACCTTACTACTTTCACATTTCCTGATTTTGTTAAAGAAAAAGAAAGAAGAAAAAAAGAAAAAAGAAATTGAAGTATAACACAAGCCTAGAATGTGGTTGCAAAGTGATTGAAGAATGTGACATAGTAAGCTGAAAGGCTGTATTCAGTACATCATTACTATAGACATTTGTGTTGATTGTATGTAAATTAAGCACTGGAGTTTACTCAAGGTATTGAGGGATCCTCAGCTCTCGACATCAGCTTTATATCTCCAGAATTTTATGTTATTATTTGATTATTTTATTTATTTGTTTATGATAGAAACTAGTAGTGACTGGCCACTAACAGTGTGGATATGTATGAAGCCGGATATATTACAATTTCATAAATGATTACGGAAATATGATACAGAATCTGGAGTCCAGATTTATGAGACTAGAAATTATAAGCTATAGTCATAGGTGCTATAGTTAGCTTTAAAAGATGCTATGGCAGTTCATAGAATACATATTCATATTTTAGAGTTGGCTTCTTGACATAAATAGGAGCAAGGTTTTGTTATATATATTTTTTTTCTTTTTTCTTTAATTTTTCCCCTGTTCAGACTCTTTCTGTTATGATACTGTCATCATGGCATGCTTTGTAAGCATTTGATGTTAGAATGCTGGGTATATTGCAAATACTTTTTTCTTTTTTTTTATCAAGAGGTAATTCAGTCTAGTTAGAGAACTTCAGTCAAGTCTTTTATCCAAACCTGATTTTCTTTTTCCTTCTCTCGGTAAGTGAAGACTGAAGTGCACTGTGTCTCCTCTTCCATTTCAGTATATTCTTCTTTTTCATTTTTACATTCTTTTCCGATAGTATGAAGAGGTTTTCTTTTTTTTATTACTATGTATACATTTTTTTTTTTCCTTCTTTTTTTTTTTCTTTTTCTTTATATTTTTGCTTGTCACAAAGATATCAAACGGCTACCACAGGGCAGAGCGCACCCTTCACTCTATGCACCATTTTAAGATTAAATGATTTAGATATAATTTTGTTTATTTTATTGATTTTTTCATAAATTCTGTCGTAACCTTTGATGTTCCTGAAACTTGATGACCTTTTTGTACATGATTTGTTTATTTTGTTTTTTTATTGTAGTTCTTGGAAAAATTCCTTTGGTAAAAAGATTCAACCTGTTTGTAATACAGAATGAGATTTCCTGAATCATCATTAGAAATCAAGTTTCTTTTTCTTTTTTCTTATTATTTTTTTTCTTTTTTCTTTTTTTCTTTTGAGATAAGAGGCAGTAACCTTTTCATATATTAAGATTAATGATTCCATTGAAAAAAATTGAAAAGAAGAGAAATGTAGTAATAATGATTAAAAAAAAAAAAAAAAAAAAAAAAAAAACATAAATGACTTATAGATAGAACAGAAACAGACTTATTTACCATGTAGTTCTTACTTACGATGACCCGCAAGCTGAGGAGGAGGACAACTCCTTGACCATGCTTGACACCCCACCGATGTTCGGAGGAGGGCACAACCGCCACCTTCCCCCTGGGATTCTTCCCACGGGCATGCCGCAGGTGCAGGACGTCAAGCCGGCCCTCGCCCCCGAAGCTGAGAAGAAGGTCGAGGAGGAGAAACCCAAGCCACGTAAGGGTTGTTGGCTTTCCTTGTCAGGGTTTGGGGGGTTTAACTTGGAGTCTGAATTTTATATTTTTTATTTTTTTTAGTATATCTGTTTTAAACTTTGGATCTTTAGAGGTTGTTGTTCACTGGTTAGCTTTCTTTCCTATATGTTATTACATGATTATATTAGCTGCAGCCCTTTCTCTTATGATATTCTAATTCTCTTCAAAGCTGTCCTGATGTAAAGGTTCATTGTTGTTACATAGTAGTATGAGAAAAGAGTTTACAATATGACAGATGGTATTTTGTCTTCGTTGACAAAACAGCCCGTGAGCTGTCAGATGAAGAGAAGCAGATGTTGATGATGACAGAGGAGTTCCACAGCTTCTTTGACCACTCGACTCGTATAATTGAGCGAGCCCTTGCAGAGGACACCAACATCTTCGCAGATTACTCGCATGACCACGAAGAGGATGGTGAAGCGTATGTATATGGGGCATCTTTGGGGGCCCTTTCCCTGTTGTTCCCCTCTTTACGCACTTCTAGCTTTTCCTGTCTTTTATAAGTATTTTAAAATCGGCATCAGTCACATTGTGAAAACTCTGTCTGCAGGTTGTGTGAGAATGTTTTTTCTTCAGGAGTTAACTAGTTCCATTTTTCTTCTTGTTATTCTTCTACCTTCCTTTCTTTTTTTTCTTCTCAGTGCAAGGAATATTTACTAACCTTTTTTTATGCAGAAATGAGAATGGAGGTGTCAAGTTGTCCCTGAATCGCTGGTTCTATGATGAACGATGGTCACGCAATCGCTGTATCACTTGCATGGACTGGTCTCCTCAGTATCCTGAACTCCTTGTTACCAGGTTAGAAGTGGTTTAGCTTTTAATATGGTATATGTAAAATTGTACTCGTTTATGTCTGATATATATTAATGATTATTTCCAACCTGTTGTGGATGATGGAAGCAAATATTTTATCACAGCTACAACAACAATGAGGACTCTCCTCATGACCCCGATGGTGTTGCCCTTGTGTGGAATACCAAATTTAAGAAAGAAACACCAGAGTATATCTTCCATTGTCAGTCTCCAGTGATGTCTGCAACATTTGCAAGGTAAGCCTTTTATGTTGCTTGAGTGTGGATGTAACCTTAAGTACATATATATTTATACACGTTTTGCTTGTTTGTTTATATTAGGAGCTTGTGTGATTGAAAATTAATTTTGATATTGTTACAAATTCTCATATCTTGCCAATGGATCAGAAGGCTTTTGAATTTGCATTAGCAGGCTCTTTTGAGACATTCATGCTGTTTCTTTGGTATAGAAATTATATGATCTTCTTGTATTCCATGAAGGTTCCATCCCAATTTGATCATTGGTGGAACTTATTCTGGACAAATTGTTCTCTGGGACAACCGTAGCCAAAAGAGAACTCCAGTCCAGCGCAGTCCCCTGTCTGCTTCAGCTCATACTGTAAGTCTAAAGTCTTTTCTTCCTCTCATTGCCTTTCTGTAAAGTAAGATCATAATCTTCCCACATAAGTTAGATATCCATTTACAGACACAAAAGAACTATTATTCATTGTGTGTAATGAAATAATTCCAGCAGAGAAAGAGAGAAATAGAGACGATGGTATTTTAAGGGGCTTAGAATTAATCTTTGCCTTTTCTCTAGCATCCTGTGTACTGCATGAAGGTGGTAGGCACCCAAAATGCCCACAATCTTATCAGTGCAAGTACTGATGGAAAGATGTGTTCCTGGTCCTTGGACATGCTATCACAGCCTCAGGTTTGTTTGGCCTTTTATATGACAGAAAACTAGTTTTGTATTTGTAGCTGTTAAATGATTTGTCTATTTGTTCAAAATTACAATTTGTAATTGTAATTATAATTAGTAATAGTTCTCAGAAGATTGACAATATGATATTTGAAAGTTGAGGTAAAGTTAATGGAAACTGATGTCCATATTCCTTAAAGGCTTGTTTAATAATGAGATTGTTTTTATATTAGGAATCAATGGAGCTCCAGCACAAGCAGTCACGTGCAGTAGCAGTCACATCTTTAGCCTTCCCTCATGGAGATGTCAATAACTTTATTGTGGGTTCTGAAGAAGGAGCTGTATTTACTGGTGCGTTGATTTTGTGGTGGAAAAATTTACATTGTAACATGGTTGTTGGGGGTTGATATAGCCCATATAGTATTTTTCATTTCTGTGTTACCCTTTGTTTCTCATGGAGTATGATAACAAGACAATTTTACAAACAGCTTGCCGCCACGGAAGTAAAGCCGGCATAGTGGATGCCTACGAGGGACACCAGGGCCCAGTGACAGGTGTGAGCACTCATGCTACCCTGGGACCTATTGACTTCTCTCATCTCTTCCTCACTTCATCAATTGACTGGACAGTCAAGCTTTGGTCTGTTAAGGTAAGTTTTAGAGACTTTTAGCCAAGAATGATGTTGCATAACATAGTCCTGTATGCATTTTCTTTTTCCTTTGTTTTGGTAACAGAGCTTGCAGCATATACCAATTTAATTGTGTTAATATATTTTCACTGTGTGGACGTGGGTATGTATGTGTCATACAGAATACGACATGTATAGTAAATACAACTAGTGTAAAGGCATTGAAATTTAAATTGGGAGTTTGGGATTCAGTATCATCACAGGTAAAATACATGATAAAGTTCTTTAAAACACTTACACAGTTTATTATTTGATATTTTGTAAATAGTTTAAAAATGAAAGAATAACTAATGGGGAGGAGATTGAGTTTACGATGAGAAGGCAATAAAACAATTGTATTGTATTCTGTGTAACATAGATAACAGATAGCATACCTTAAACACACGGATACAAAATGCACAACTTGGCATTTAGCTTTTTTGACAGTAATACATATACTATTAAGTAAATGTAGGATAAAAAACAAAAGTTTACTTTTCTTTGCTTACATACAAGAATTAGACTCATAATGTAATATTCATATGAACGGATACATGAAATGGTTCTCATGTGAGCGGTTTCATGCATGTTACATATTTATATTTGTAACACCATGTTTTTCTTCTACCATGATCTGTATGGGATGTGATAGCATTGGTCTATGAAGGTAAGCATTCATGTGGAATCAAATGAGCTTTTTGACTGAGGAAACTCGTTTTCCTCAAGAGCATGGATGTCTGATTTACACCTTTCTTCTGAGGTTTTTCCTTTGATCACAACCAAAGTGAAGCATAGGAGGTGGCTGTTGTATATCTAAGTGTGTCTAGGATATTAAGCAAAAGGGGAAAGATTTGTGCTACTATGCTGATCTTAGGAATTGAATGCGGGGAATCTTGTGATCTTTTTGTTATTATTATTATCATTGCAATGTATTTTAAGGCAAAAAACGTCACATTCTTTTGGTATGTGGCCTGAGGTGATATGGACTACAGCAGAATTGGAAATCTCAGTTCTTACAGTTTTGTCGTAGAATGCCGCTTCTGCTTTGCATGACGTTTTTGTGCTTTTCTATCCAATTCTTCAGACATTGAGATTTATCCAAAACAAGATGGATATAAGAATGAGCTAGTGAAGAAGTATATGCATACAAAGTTGGAATTTAAGGAGATGTAAAAGCAAATAACCTCTCCTTGTAATAGATTTTTGGGGAGGTTAAAACTAATATTGTTAGATACAGTAGAATAGCAGTATCATATATTTTCTCCCTACAGAAGCTTTTTGCTATGTAACAAGGGATGAAAACAGGTTTGTGTTGAAGTAATATTGCATTAGTTTGTGCTTTATCTTTTTTTTATGTCTTCTGCATTTTATTAGATGTTAGATCACAAAAGTTATAGAGGTTTCATGTCGCTAATTTTGATAATCAGAACAAAGATCACTATAAAATCTGTCCCACCGATCATAATTTCCACTTTTGTAAAAGTTATTAGGGTGAATATTACTCTTTGCCTTGCCCCACTGTTATTTCTTAATGTTTACAGCTTTTTGTGTGTTTTACTCTTCAAAGCAAGCATTCACAAAGCACAGACTTCTCAAAAGCAGTTTTATCATGCATTATATTACACAGGCTGTTTTTAAGTTTATTTTCAAGAGTGCCTTCATTCACAAATAGGAAGTATTCTTTGCTTTGGTTCAGTTTTTTATTTTATATTTAGCTTGATTAAACTACAATATGCTTCATTTGAATTTTATCTAATTAATTTTTGTATTTTAACAGGAAACAAAGCCTCTATACTCATTTGAGGACAACGGCGACTATGTATATGATGTGGCTTGGTCACCCATCCATCCTGCTCTCTTCACGGCTGTGGACGGATCAGGAAGGATTGACCTCTGGAATCTAAACCAGGACACAGAGGTATGGCCATCTCTGACAGGTGGATGCTTTAAAAACAAATGCTTGTATACTAAGGCCATTCATTGAGTTTTTTTATCTCATCTTTCTTTCATTCTTATGTGATAGGGTAAAGAAAATGTAGGAGTTTGAAGTATGATCCATTTGTGTATTTTATTTATGTACTGAAGAGGTAAAAAGTATGAAGATACTGACTGCTGATATTTTTCCAGGTTCCTACAGCAAGTACCTATGTCGACGGTAACCCAGCTCTGAATAGAGTGTCCTGGACTAACTCTGGTCAACAGATCACAGTTGGTGACGATATGGGTAAAATCTGGATCTATGACGTAGGAGAAGTAAGTAATCCTGTGCTCTACAAATTCAATGTTTAGTATTGTCATAAAATGTATTGTAAAATAATATCAAAGCTGTACTAAATATTGATATTAGTGTGGCCATATGTAAATGGCTTTTATATCACCTTTGAATTTTACCTTCCAGCAACTTGCACTTCCACGCGCGGATGAATGGGCTCGGTTGGTGCACACTATGGGAGAGCTGAAGAACAACCAAGCAGATGATGACCAGTCCACGAGGCACTACGACTCCTCGTTCTCATCTCTAACCTCATTAGCGTCTTCCCCTCTTAGATAAATGGAGCGCAGCTTAAATATTCCTTAGGCTTTGAAAAGTGATTGCAAATATTATTAACTATTTATAAATGTTGTTAAGTTTAGTTTCTGGCCTTCCATGTGCAACTTGTCAATTAGTACCTCCTTTGGCATAATGGTATTAACAATCAGTATCTGAATATAACCGATATAAGGTGTAATTTAATCGTCATGCAAAAGGGTAAAGTTTTGTGATCTAATATATTGTAGGAAATTGAAATCCCTCCCACTCAATTTTCATTTGCAAGATGTAAAGTTATTTTAATTTTTTACTTGTCATATATTGAGCGGCAACTAATTTTGCTTATTGCAGATATTAAGATCTATTGTCATAGCTCCCATGAAACCAAGATATGATATTAATTATAAAAGGTTTCATAGTGATATTTGAAGTATAGGAAATCGTATGTACAGCTTATGTGAAAATAATAAAGTACTATTGGTGTTTGTGTATTTACATTATACACTAATTTTAGATGTAGTCAGTTACAAGGAAAAAAGAAGAAGAAAAAGCTCGTGGCTTGAATATTCATTGTTGAAAACATGATTGATAGTGTAAATGATGTATATATTCTACTTTGTGTTAAAGTTAAGGGGATTGTCTGGTCATTTTTCGCCCATCGTGCCAAAATTGAGTTAAATGCATTTCCAAGGAGTTTCAGGGCCTCTGATTCTCCCCTGAAAATTTCAAGGGCCAACTGTTATTTCAGTTGGTAGCAGCCATTGTTTTATTTTTTCCCTGTTATGTTGGTATGGAATATTTCAGTTACTCATAAAAGTAACTTTTATTCAAAGAGGTGAATAAAAAAAAAGGCACAACAAAAGTAACAATTTTAAGGTAATTTAATATATACAAATCTTAACATATTAGAAAAATGAATAATACCATGATTTTCTTCATAAAAAGTAACAAATTTAAATCACTGAATATACACAAATCTTAAAATAACACTAGGAAAATTAATAATACTGAGATTTTGTTAATAACAAACTTAATTGATGAAGCTTGTAACATACAGCTTATAAGGTTACAAACAAAAACCGTACAAAATATATGAGGAAAATATGTGTACTGACCTCATCAGATCTACAATACAATCTAAAATATACATTTTAGAGTGTTTTAGGAGTTTAAGAAATATTACACATACATGAAAACTATTATTTAAATCTAAACATTACTAATTCAGTGGTTTAAGAATCTACTTCTATAAAAATACATAATTCCTTTTGTAAACTTTCTTTTCCACTTTCATGCATAATAACTCGTCTCCTATTCAAACAATTTGCTAAAAATGTAACTCATGCAACATGATATAAATTCCCCATTCCTAAGAAACTCCAAAAACAGTATTGCTGTATTAAGGACAGCCACAGTATGTGCCTACATTTTAAGTGTCCCAACAATTATATAATTAACAGGGAATATAACAATTTTAAAATTATATTTGTAGTTCTTCACTTAAACATAGGAAATAAAAATATCTATACTACTTTACAATACTGTAATAACAATTTTTGAAATTTTACAAATCTCCATAGACTAAATGTAATTTTATCACAATATTGGAATAAGCTATGGTATTTGGTACTCCTTTGGAAACTTATCTATGCAAATGCATGCATGCCCACGCACACACACATACAATATGCATATGCATACATCCATACATACACACATCTACACATACACATACATGCTAGAATAATGAAAATGATAATAATTTTAATGATAAAAATAATAATGATAATAACAATAATAAGAAAGAAACATTAGGATTTCCCAGTTCTAATCTTAACACTAGGCTCTTCAAAATCGTCAGAATCATCCCCCTTATCTTGCAACTTAGCCGTTCTCCCCTTTTTTGGCAGATCAGTCTTGGGCGCTTTCTTCCTTCTTTTTGCCTGCTTTTTATTCTCGTTGCTTCCACCATCCTCTCCGTCATCACAATTTGACCTTTTTCCGCCTTTCCTTGACTTTGGAGGTGACTCCTTGGGTGATACTTTCTTGGGTGAGATCTTCCGAGGCGATGCCTTCTTCATCTTCTTGGCTCCAATTGCTGTTTCAATAAGGAAGAAATTTTTTAAACAAGTATGGATTGCTTGGCTTATAATGCCTGGATGGCAGGACATGCAAGATCCACAGCGATTTTAGTTAATTAATTTTATTTACACTTGGTTCTAGAAGTGCTTAGTCCCTGAGGTATCAGTTCCTACTTATCTCACCTATTTACCCTTTTCCTTGATATTCATCTACATTTTTGTCTAATGCTACTAGCATTTTAATAACAATGCAAAAATCATAATGTCAACAATATTAATTGACTGATGGCTGAGGCATTGTGGAGCCACCAGTGAGATTCATAAGAAATTATGGAAGAAAGTGCATGTTCCGCATTGTCAATCGGTTAAACACAGAATTATTCAGCTATACTGTAATTAAGTTTCAGTATTGCTAATGTAGACATTAAAAAATAATAATAAAAATAAATAAATAGAATAAATAAATAAGTAATAATAAAACAGGCATTACAAGAAAATGAGACAAGGCTAAAATAAGAAAAATAGACCAGTACTGATACAATCATCATTTACCTTCAACATGACAGACTTCAGCAACTGCACCACTATCAAGCAAGTATTCAAGCCAGAGGATCTGTTTTGTTGACAGTCGATCATTCGGTCCTTTTACTTCAACAATTCGACATTTCTGAGGGGGAGTGACAGAGAGCTGTTAAACTATCTAATTACATAATCATAACAGATGGAAAGAACTTTATCTATATATATTGTATAATCTGTTTCAGTACAAGGCAAAACAGAGAACATATATCAGATATTCAAGTGATAAAAATTTTCAAAAACAATAGTTACTTTATTGAGAGGGTCCCAAACCACAAGATCTGGGAAACCACTGCGTGTGAACCTGTGATCTTTAGCAAGGCGCTCACACACTGCAGCCAAAGTATTTGTACCCATACTTGCCACCAAACTCTGAAAGGAGAAATAGGTAATTCCCTAACAATAAAATATTACTGAAAAACATGCTTGGCCAATATACAGACAACATGAATAGGGTAGTCTATTATTCTATCTACTACTATTTTCTAAATAAATCTTTCTTTTTATATACTGCTCTTTTTCCACTACTAATGCTTTGAGTATGAATTACACATCAACAGTCTAATGAGGCGCTTAGAATCATGATTTACCAATTGCTTTTTTTTTAAAGCCCCGCCATATTCTGGTGATTTTCAAACATACATTTTAAGAACTACGATCATACTACATCATTGTTCAGTTTATACTTATTCAAGGTCATAGCTATAAAACTGTATCATCTATATGAGAAATATATATTTTTCCTTGTTTGAGTGTCTTCCTCTCGTCTTTTTGCACGAGTTTACAATTTAAATCATACAGCATGAAGAACAAGATCAAATGTCAAATGCCTGCCTCAATTGTGTGCTAAACAGCTGTTTGCTTGTTAGGCTATGAGAGGTATATCCTGGTACTAATATGTGGGTGTAGCTACAAGCTTCGGATTTGTGAAAAATTAACCCTGCAGTATTTATGTTCTTCTTGGGGTGGCTATTTTTACCCCTTATTTGTACTCTACATACTGGAATGCTTGGTACACTCTGACTCTATGCTGTTAAAAATAACAACAAAAACTTTATGATAAAACTGTTATTTCTGAATACCCAATATGAAGGATCAAGAAACACCTTAAAAATTTAACAATATTTGTGTAATGGATAATCAACTGAGCCTCATATACTCTTTACCTTGGCATGATCTAGGTTACGGAAGAGGTCCCAAGCCACGAGGGAAACTTTTCCAATGTGTTGAGTCCATACTTGCTCCAGTTCACTAACTGCCCTTTCCTCCGACCAAAGACGCATATCACAGAGTCTATGAATCAAACACATAATTTAGCTTTCTCATGTATCTGTGTACTCATTACAAACCAATATCATCTTCATAGTAAAGTTCTTTAATATGTATATATGAACTAATAAACATGTAATTTTAAAGAAATATCCTAAATTTATTGCAGTAAAGATTCATGACAAGTACAACTGACACATATTTAATTTTCGTTCAATAAATAAAGCAGGCAATAGCCAAAAAAAAAAGAAGACGAAAAACTTACCTCCGGTCAATCCACTCTTTCCTGGCCGCATAAAAGTTTGGGTCATCCAAATCTAAGGGTGACGCCTGGTGTGGAGATCTGAATACATCTGACACTGGCAAGTAGAGAGCATCCCAGAAATACAGGCCAAATAGAGAGTTCACTGTCGTACCTTCTCGGTGCAAACCTGGAAAGTTTTTATGCTTGTGATTAACTTGTAATACCTCCATCTTACAAATGATTACTGGTGCATCTAAATTAAAATGCAATACATTCATAAACTACTTCACCTATTAAGCTTTACAGTAAAATAATGTCTCACTAAAAGTAAAAGGAAAAAAGAGCTACCTTCTGTGTAACCCTGGTCTTTATAGTGACCCAAGACCAACTCCTCAACAGAACACACTGTGACTTCTCCTTCTCCTGCATGGCGAGCTGAATCTTGGCGGATAAAAACCCTCTTATATCCAGGGATGTCCCTGTTGATAAGCACGTGTAAAATGAGAGAGAAGAAAAGGACAGTGAAACAAGAAGCACAAAGAAAGGAAATAAATCTCAGAAAAAGACAAGTCTCCCTTCAAATGTGTATATTGCAGCATCTATTAGTTCATGCATGTACTAATCTTCTTAAAGAATAAGGAACTTCAATCTTGAAGCATCTCACCCTGGGAGACTTCTGCCTTCTATAATAATCTTTGGTGCTTCTCTTGGGTGCATAAGAGGCATTTCAGCAATGGTTGCTGCCAGTGATTTATGTCGGGCAGAAGCTGCCATTTTCTCTGCTCTCATGCTTAGTGAAAGGCGATGGCCTTTCCGCACCTCGGGATCCTTTAAAGCTTCTTGAATAGCATCAACAGCCTGTCAAGCAAACAGCTGGTATAAATGTTTGAAGTAGCTAAAAAGGGTATACCACCACCTTAACATCCTTTCTTACATGGTTTAAAAATATTACTGATGCCATAATTGATGAACTAAAGGTCTTCTACTTGTTGCTACTTTAAAGATAACAAAGGAATATCATATCATAGGTCTTATAACCTCACCTGCGCTGGCTTCTTCAAATGTGTTGCCAAATTGAGTGCTAGTCTGTCAAACCATCTTCCTCTGTAGTCCTGCAAATGCGTTCTCTGTTTCAGCAAATCCTGTAGCTGATCCACTGCCTTTTGGTAACTCTTCAGCCTCTGGTGGCACTCCACAGAACACGTCAAGATGTAAATCAAGACTGACACAGATGTAAAGCGACGCAAGAAGCTTGGCAGCGACTTCTCGTGGTTCCTGATGAGGGGAGCATTCTTTTAATATAACAAGGAGGAAAACAATTTTAAACACTTTACAGTACAGACTGCAATTCAAATTTAGTTTTTATGAGGTACATAAACTAGAGAAGCAAAGGGGAAATATTCTTGAATTACTTTACAATTCACAACAAAACTTGTCAGGTAAAGCATTTCATGTGAAACCAAAATAAGCTAAAAAACACACTCCAATATCACCCTTGATGAGCAAGCTAAACCTTAATACCTGGTAATATATAATTCTCTGAGGTAAACAAAACTGTAAAAAAGAAATATGCATAGCTACATAGGCCTAACACTATACATAACACCTATCTACATACATCAACTCTTCATCGGAAATAAGCTCCTGATAGGTTGTTACTGCAAGCTGGCAATGTTGCAAAGCTTCTTCCCACTTCTGTGCTTCCATGCACTCTTGTACATCAATGAGAATCTGATTGCAAGTTTCATATCTGAAAGGAAAAGTAAAAAAAGAGAAAGGGATGAATGATTAAATAGTTTTTACTCAAAATACATAACATATCAATTGAAAACATACATCATCCTTTAAAATATGGCCATGACAGGCAGATTGAACTATACAAGTGACAAGAGGAAAGAAGAAGGAAGATAAAATAGAAGGGAAAAACAAACAGACAGACAGACAGACACACATATACACGCGTATACACACACACACACACACACACACACAGTGAAATATAATAATATTAATAATTAAAAGACTTCTTTCAATATTTCAATGCGGAATTCCCTACCTGAGAAGGTCTTCTCGTGTCCTGAAGATGGAATGGTTCCTGATGACCTCAAACTCAGGGAACTCCATCTTGCCCATGTTCACCATCAGGAGCGTTGTGAGCTGGGATTGCTGTCCTCCTTCATCCTCCTCATCATTCCGTGGGAGGCCATAGAGCATGAGGACTCTCATGAACACCCGTCGCACCTCCTTGTTCACCAAACAGCAATGGCCAAGGATTGCTTTGGCCCTGAAGAACACAGAGATAGGAATAACAATAACAATAATAAAATCCTTCACCCTATGGTGCTTTCCCTGGCTTCTCAATCCCCCCTCAAAGCCAATGGGCAAACCAACTTTCCAAGCTAAGGTTGCCTACTCCGACCCAGCCCTGGCCTGAGCCACCTCCAACCGTCCAGCCTCCTGTTTTGGGTCCATTGCAATTATTCCCCCCCAGACTAGGGATGCCTAGACAAGCTCCAAAAGAATTTTAGATTGTTATGACAGCATCATAATTACTAATAAATTTCTAAGACACTCAAATAATATGACCATCACTTCTAGGAAATAATTGGCAGGTTCTAAGCAAGGAATAAGTCTAGCTCCCGAGCTCCCGGGGAGAGTACCAAGACCAAAGCGGTGATAATTTCTGACCAGGGCCTACTGGAAATCTGGCTCTACATATCAAATGTTACTATAAACCACTAATAGGTATCACTCATTCTCATTCGCTTTCTCTGTTTACCTTTTCAAGACAACAGAGTCCTGATTTGCTGTCTTCTTAAAAGCACTGAATATGCTTTTCTGTTGTTTGGTGAATTTTATGAGATTTGAAACTAATTCCTCCTTCTTCCCACTACTACGGATCTGAGGATTATCGATAAGAAATCTTTTAAAATTATTTGAAAAATCTATAGACACAATTACTTAATTTCTGAAACCAATAATAACAATAAAAATTATGAATATGTATATACAAATAACCTATATAGAATAATAGGAAAAATTGGAAGCAAGAAAGAAAAGAAATAATAATAATACTATGAAGAAAAAAGTATATCAATAAAAATCATAATATGCAATAAAATCAAAGTGGCAGGAAAAACATCCTAAAAAGACCTAAAAGTATCTAAGCTTTTTCAGTCTCATTACTACACTATTCATGCTACAATACTCTGTTCAACATGGCATTACCTTCATTTCCTTACACAATCCATGCAATTCTTCACTAGAGAGTATGGCCAACACCTCCTCTAGTCCAGTCATTTCTGTCTCTGTCAAGATAAAGCATGTACATACATATCACACAGTGCATCATTTTATTATGAAAATGTGTGGGACCAGTTTATCAACAAAATCATGCATGTATCATACAGTAGATCACTCTTTTTTAAATATGTAGGATCTGGTTACCAACAAGGAATATGAACCTAAAAAAAGTGAATATTTTTCTACATAGCTCAAATGCAGTATTGCTTGCATGTCATAATAACAATTTCATTAGTTAAATTTAAAATATCATATTACATAATGAATAATAACAACACCTAATTAAATAATAAATCTGAACATCTAGTTATGATTCAGAACAAGATGACCAAACTTCAAAAAATATATACCATACCGTTCAACAGAAAATTAGCATATGTAAGCTCCTTTATATAAAGCATTGTATCTTCTGCATCACATATGTCTTTATATTCAATCTTGGAGGCTTTGTTCCACTTTATTTTTCTCTGAAAAAGTCGCACATACAGTTTCTGTGCCGAAAGTGATAAGTCACGAAAAGTCTCTATAACTGCTAAATCCTCACAGTTCAAAAGCTGTAGGTCTTGGGGCTGCGACATAACAGTGTCTATGATTCTCATAAAATTGTCTAGATAGTAGCCTCTTCTATCTCTGTATATTGAAGGATCATGAACCAGAGTCCTCTCCTGCGCGTTGGTTTCCATCGCTTGGCTGGATGTTCCTGGACTCATTTTCACGGGAGAGTTTGAATTACTGGCCGAGGGAGATTGATGTTTCTTATTCCTCTGGGTTATGACATTTAAACTACTCTGAGAGGAATCATGCAAGAGTCCTGAACTTCTGATGCTCTGATTAATTTTTCTAGGTGTTCTGACAAGCAGTTTCCCCCTGTCTGGACTTTTTATTGGACTCTTGCTGTTCTGTGAGGTGCTTTGTGACAGGGCATCAAATGCATCTTCCTGTGAAGACAGAACTTTATTTATTCTATTAAATCTATGTACATTATTATTGATTTGGGGGGATAACTTGAGTTTACTTGGAGAAACTTCTGGCGAACTGTCTGGGGAATCGTGTGGAGACACTGGGGGCGTGAAAAGTTTCCTTATCACTGGGTTGAGTGTTTTGCAGTCTGGGGAGGGTGTGGGGGATCGCACAGGAGATACCAACCCTGGACTCCTGATAGGGCTGAATAAAGGTATGCTGTCACCCTCACTTTCTAGAGCGGTACTTCCTTGACTAGATGCAGGAGATCTCAGTGCATTATTGATTCTATCTGTTGTCAGCGTACTCTTATTCCCATCAGCAACAGATTCTTTACTGGCCTTTTCTGATGACTTCTTACCAGATTTCTTAGGACTATTCTTTGGTTTGGGCTTCTTGGGTGTTCGAAATACTATAACCTCTTCTTGAAATTCCTCATCACTAGTGCGTTCTGGGTAACCATTATTATTTGGGGTATGTTTGCCATTGCTTTGGCCTTTGACACCCTTTATGTCTTTTAAAGGGGTCGTATGTGGAGAACACAAACCCCAGTCTTCCTCAAGCATCTTTTTAACGACCTGTCC
This sequence comes from Penaeus vannamei, assembly GCF_042767895.1. Lineage (NCBI taxonomy): Eukaryota > Metazoa > Arthropoda > Malacostraca > Decapoda > Penaeidae > Penaeus > Penaeus vannamei. The sequence goes on from NC_091580.1 coordinate 1,787,631, forward strand.
AGCTACTGTTTGAGGAGTGCTCTTCCCACTTGAACATGGAGTTGGTTGCCTAGGTTTTGATGCTGAAGGGTGCTTCGCTTTTTCTGGGGTAGGTTCAGGGGAGTCCCAGTCTGCTTGCAACTGGGCTATGGAATTACTCTCAATCTTTGGAATTCGGTTAACAATGACCTTCTCTTTCCTCTTTCCGGGAGTGACGTTTGATGGTGGCACACCGCCCGAGAAATAAGGTGAAACAGGTTCTCTGGTACTTTGCGCTGGAGTATTCTTGGTGTTTTCGCTGCAGCCTTCATCCATCATCACCTCAACCATGGAGGCATTGATATAGAAATCATCCTTAGAGTTTTCATCCTCTTCCTCCTTTTTGGGCTCAAGTATCTCGATGTCAACATCCTCATCCTCCTCCTCATCATCATCATCTTCATCCTCATCTTCATCCTCTGACAACATGGCTTTCTTTCTCTTATTCTTATTTTTGCCATCCTTTGTCACTTTTTTCTCTTTTATTGCGCTTCTCTTTCCCTTCTTCATTTTCTTTTTCTCTTTGCTTTTGCAGTCCTGGTCAAGATGCCAATTGATCTTGCTCTTGACGACCTGTGTGTTGCATGCTGGGCACAACACCTTCTCCACCTGGGTGCTGGAAGTGCCCGGCTTCTGAAAGAAATCAAACAATGTCTTCTGGGGCTTCGCTGTACCCGCAGCATTTGCCTTTTCCTTTTTCTTGGAAATCTTCATCTTCCCTTTTCTTCTTTCTTTCTTCTCTTTACTATCGCAATTCAAGTACCTGTAATTAAAGTAACAGTTATAATACACAAAAAACAGTAGTAGAATGATCACATCATGTCACTGCTACGACATGAAATAACAATCATGACATATATTAAGTGTCATCATTACATGAATATTAGCATAAATTAGGTGAGATAATGTACCTATATCAGTATACTAGTATGGTCTTTAATAATCTATTAATTTGTAATTTCTTATTTGCTTTGGGTCTGTATAATACTGATATGAGAAAGCAGTAATGGTGTAACATCAAGAATGAGTAAGCAGGTTTATTGTGCAGCAAGAATTCACATCAATAATTCTAAGAAATTAAAGAGAATTAATTAAATAATACCAATGTGATTAAATTCAATATTATCCCATGAGTGCCTGCTACCCATTCAGTCACTCGCATCTAATTACATTAGAAAAATGATATATTATCAGTGAAGCCAAGGATTTCATGAGCATAACATTTAAAAAAAGGAAAAGGAAAAGGAAAGAAAAAAAAAGAAAGAAACAACATCAATTTTGGTATAAATAGATTCCTCTTATTTTCTATTATCCAAATGTATCAAAATTAATGATATAAGATCAATATATAGTCAAATGCAGGAGGTAACCCCACAGGCTGGGCTGCTGCCCCCCAACATCCGTCCTGGATGGCAAAGAATTCTCCGTGTAATCAGAGCATGATAGAGTCTTGGACAAACTCGGCATTGAGTGCTCCCACATACCATTTGTACACATTACCCTGCCATGCGCTTAAGGAGGTTCTCTGTCTTTCAGTGCAGGGGTTGGGAGGTAACAGTTCCCGAGGAGGGGGATCCTATAAGAGAATATAGTGACCAATTCCGTGTATATCATTCATATTTTACATCATAATTCCCCTAGTGCCTTTCATGCCCTCCCCTGTTATCTGTGTCAAAAATTGTCCTTAATGGGGGGATTCCCATGGCATAATTTTGATATATTTGGATGGTAGAGAGTGAGAGGAATCCACTGGTACCAAAATCCTTGCAGTGGGTTATGTGAAGACATTCTGAAAAACTACCATAATCACTAACCATACAAAAAGGTCACTGATCCTTCAACTGCTTTTAAACCTTTTATGCAGGATATGCACAGTTTACTATGAATTCTGTTCTACAGTCTCAGAAACTGAATTAAGCATGAAATGAGAGTGTAACACTTGATAAACTTGTGTAATTAAGTAATCAAGGTCAGATGAAATCATATCATTGACATAACTAAAGTGTCCGGTAAGTGTGCATGTGTAAAAAATGTTTTTTTTGGTGAATTTAAAAACGGAAAAACAACTATAAATAAATCGATATTGCAATGTGAAGTGAATTATCCGAGATTCAAATCACAACCCCTGAATACTTTAAAACCCATTGCTCCAATAACCGAAAAAAAGTTACCTTTATTCTCTTAAAAATGCATCTCATTCTTAAACTTTTTATAGAGTTCTCACCTTTTCGCGTTCCCTCCGAACCAAAAAACCCTCGTTATCATAAAATTACACATTATATCATCACTAAAACTACTCCCAATCCGACCCTTGCATGTTCCCAAATGCCCAAAACAAGTGTGGAGTAATAACACTTTCTCATTACGGATTTAAAGGGATATTTAAAGAGCATTTACCTTGTCGCTTCTTCTTCGCGACACCATGTTTACCTCTAACGTGAGGGACGTGTTCGATGGCGTTCGCGCTCTCGTAATTTTGTTGATTTGTGAATCATATTATGTTGATGATCGTATTCAAAGATTTTTCTAATGAAGCATTTGTGAATACTTTATGTTTTGGATGATAGTAGATATTAGAAATGTTTGATGTGAGGTATAATCAGGCTAAATTCCGTATAAATGCGGGACCCGCCGAATCCGTTCTCAAGACGTTCGAACAAAAATATTCCCGCCAACACGAACGAATTTATGTAAAATTGCAACATGTTTACCTTTTACTTTTAAAAGATCATGAAGAATTTCATTGTGATATAATAAATCTAAGAACATTTACACGTTTTGGGTGTCGATTTTACTGAAAAAACACTCTCTTACTTGATATCTGTTAATTTCTTTCCTGTTGAATCACGTCAACACGAGAAAAAAAGAGAGAGAGAGAGAGAGAGAGAGAGAGAGAGAGAGAGAGAGAGAGAGAGAGAGAGAGAGAGAGAGAGAGAGAGAGAGAGAGAGAGAGAGAGAGAGAGAGAGAGAGAGAGAGAGAGAGAGAGAGAGAGAGAGAGAGAGAGAGAGAGAGAGAGAGAGAGAGAGAGAGAGAGAGAGAGAGAGAGAGAGAGAGAGAGAGAGAGAGAGAGAGAGAGAGAGAGAGAGAGAGAGAGAGAGAGAGAGAGAGAGAGAGAGAGGGAGATTATATATATAATATATATAATACATATAACATATATATATAATATATATATATACATATATATAATATATATATATATATATATATATATATATATATATATATATATACATATATATATATATATATATATATATATATATATATATATATTATATATATATGTACATGTATGTAGGTATATATATATATATATATATATATATATATATATATATATATATATATATATATATATATATATATATATATATATATATATATTTAAATATATACAATATATATGTGTATATATATACATACATATATATATATATATATATATATATATATATATATATATATATATATAAATATATATATATATATATATATATATATATATACATATATATATATATATGTATATATATATATATATATATATATATATATATATATATATATATATATATATATATATATATATATATATATATATATATATATATATATATATATATATATATATATATATATATATATATATATATATATATATATATATATATATATATATATATATATATATATATATAAATATACATATACATACATACGTATATTTAAATCTAATATTAAATGTCTGCATGTTTCTTTTTGTGAGTGTTTGCAGGTTTACGTCTGTTGCATATTTCCTTTTATCACATTTAATCTCTTCTTTCCTCTATTTAAACACTGACTTTATAGGTAAAAGTATATTAACCATCCCCTTTAAATAATCAATGCATTTCACAAAGTTATGAAGGTCCGAGATTGCTTTAACATATATTATTTGCTAATTTGTAAATACAATATATAAGATCCTTGGCACACTGTGTGTAATAAGTAAGTACCAGTCTGGTTTTGGCAGATTTTCACTAATGAAAGTATTCCTAAAAATCAAACTGACCATTCTGTTGCATTGACAACTGTCATGGTGAATAAAAAAAATAAATATTTATGTAACAGTAATATTATCGTAATCACTTTTCTAATTATCTTTGTTTGTTATATGTCTATTTATATAGATCATACTGACAAAAAAATGAGAAAAAAATTCATATACATATATACCTGATCTTTAACAACATTTCTGCTTTTAAATCCTTCAACCTTTACCTTGAGAGATGTCTCTGTCAAGTAATTAAAGCCACTGGAGTTTAATGAAATGCAGAACCACTAAAAAAGAATCACAACTATGATCATTTTACACTCTTGTAACCACATGCCTACAGGGAGGGTATGTGTGTACAGGCTATGCCCACTGTGTTTAATTTAGGAATTGTTTTTACTTATAGACGGCTCCACAAGTATTAAGTCACCAATGAGCCACTAACAAGAAGTACTTGTCTCACCTGTTTACCCTTTTCCTCGATTTTCAATATTTTCTTGTATTTAATACTGCTGTTAGTAATGTCAGTAACAATAGAGTAATTATAAAGTTTATAACAAAAATACCAATATCAGTATTGATAGCATTAGTAAAAAAAGTGCTTTCTTACTATTTCAAGGAAAGGTGAGGTCACAAAATCTACTAACTGACTCCTTTCTGGCTAAGCGCTGGCAGAGCTATCCATGTGCAGAAACATCTAACAAAACAATACTAAAGTGAACGCAACATTTTCCTGGTGGCAATAGGTTAATAATTGATCATGAAAGCATGAAGTTAAGAAAACCACAATCCAAAAATAAGTTTTATTTAAAAAGAAATATTCCTCTTAAAACTATCACACTTCAAATCTTGCACTTTTCATCCATTAAAAAAGAAGTGGGAGAGAAAGGTAGCTTCACATATTTTCACTTCTCAAAATTTCCTCAATCAGCCTCTTTCTCTCCTCTTCTCGCCTTCGATTCATGTCTGCCACAGACTCAAAATCGAAGCCTTTTGCTTTGGGCTCTGGTTCTTTGCTCTTCGATGCAGATTCCTTGGGTGGTTTTTCGGAGACATGTGAAACTTCGACAGGTTTTCCAATCTGGCCTTTCTCAAATTGGACTGCCATATCCTGAGAAAAAGGCAAATATCATTAATGTTACACAAAGGAATTACATCAAGATATATAAGATCCTTTGTTCATCATGAAAGTACAACCACAAAACTTTGAGATCATAGCATTGAAAGATACCATATATAAAGAAGCTCTTAATCCAAGATCTGCATATTAAGAAAACTCATGGTGACACAAAATGCTTATATAGTACTCCAAAATCCCTAAAGTTAATTCCATATGTCGCATCTAACAGGTCAGAATAAAATAATAATGGGACTGCACTTACCGCTCCTTGCTTGGTCTTGTAGTCTATCATGGCTGTTCCTTTCTTTGACTTCTGCTTCATCACCATTGCATTGATGTCACCCCACTGTTAGCAAAAATTAAATGTAATTATCAAACAAACATTCTTCTAAATTTCTGTTCATAAGAAGAAATCTCTTTATCATAAGTATTTATCTAATGATTCTTTAAAATAACCACATATGTATTCAATATACATAAACTCCTCTATCTCCATTCTCCTTTATAGATCTGTGAATCTGTAATTCATGTATAAACACAGATTACACCGTACCTTATAAAAGAGTTGATGAATTTCTTGCTCGGTGTAGCCTGGCCAGTCATCCGTTGCTAACCATTTCACCTTGACCTTGTAACCATTCTGCTCGGGCTCTGCAGTCGACTTGGATGCAGCTGAAATAGAAAGCAGATTTAACTATCCTGCTCTTTATCATTTCTTGCAACATATGAGACTTCTGTAAAATCTGTAAGCATTAAAGGATGATATAGGCCCGATGTTATGATAGCAGTTATTTTCAGGTACGTCAAAACACTGCAGGACACATGCTAGAAGTCACAGAAATCTCAATAAGAGCACTTTAAGCTGAGATAACTGTGTATTACAATGGTAAAGAAAAAAATCCTGCCCTGTCTAAAGTGATAATCTGAACTCTACAGCCCTTTTTGGCTTAAAATTCTTAAAAAAAAAACACTTCCAACCCTTGTTTATATCATTGTGTACTAAAGCAGAATACAAGATAATATCACTAATATACATACAATCTGAAAACTAAAAAAGAAAAAGAAAAAAGAAAACAAACAATCATGTGAATAATAACAATGATAATGACTAGAATAACAATAGCAATAATAATAATAATAATAATAATAATAATAATAATAATAATAATAATAATAATAATAATAATAATAATAATAATAACAATAATAATCACAAGAGCAATAACAACAACAATGAACAATAATTAAAAACAATAACAATAAAAATATCAATATTAACAACATTAACAATAACATTATTAATAATAATTATAATAACAATGATAATAATATTGATAATGATGATGATAATAATAATAATAATAATAATAATAATAATAATAATAATAATAATAATAATAATAATAACAACAACAATAATAATCACAATAGCAATAACAACAACAATTAACAATAATCATAACAATAACAATAAAAATATCAATATCAACAACATTAACAATAACATTATTAATAATAATCATAATAATATTGATAATAATAATAATAATAATAATAATAATAATAATAATAATAATAATAATAATAATAATAATAACAATAATAACAATAGAAATAATAATAATGATAATAGTAATAATAATAATCATAATAATAATAATAATGATAATAGCAACAATAAAACAATAATAGACAATAGCAACAATAAAAGTAACAACAATAATAACAATAATGAAAATAATAACAACATTAACAATAACAACAATAACAACAATAACAATAACAATAACAATAATGATAATGATAATGATAATGATAATGATAATAATAATAATGATAATAATAACAAAAACAACAATAATAGTAACAATATTAATAATAAAAATAATAATTATAATAAAATAATAATAATAATAATAATAATAATAATAATAATAATAATAATAATAATAATAATAATAATAACAATAATAATAATAACAATAATAATAATAACAATAATAAAAATGATAATAATAACAATAACAACAACAACAACAATAATAATAACAGCAATACTAATAATGACAATAAAAACAATAATAATAAAAAACATAATAATAACAGCATTAATAATAATAATAATATAAACAATATAAATATTTCTAATACCAATAATAATGATAATAAATATAATAATAATAATAATAATAATAATAATAATAATAATAATAATAATAATGATAATACTAGTAATAATGATGATGATGATGAAATAACAACCACAATAATAATAATAATAATAATAATAATAATAATAATAATAATAATAATAATAATAATAATAATAATAACAACAATGATGACCATAATAATAACAAAAATAATAGCAATAATAACGATAACACCAAAAACAACAGTAATAATAATGATAACAATAATTATAATGATAATAAAAAAATAACAAAAAACAATAATATAAGCAACAACAATAATAATATTAATAATAATGATGATGATGATAATTATAAGTCATGATAATAACAATAATTATAATAACAACAACAGTAATAATATAAACAATAATAACATTGAAGAAAAATCAAATCATATCAAAAGAAAAAGAATAAAACAAAAATGATTCTTACGTTTGTGTAGTTCTTTTTCCACTTCTTTATTAAGTCTTTCCAGTTCTTCTTGAATAATTTTCTCCCCTTCCTCCTCTAGTCTCTTCAATTCTCGCCGGAGTCTGTAAAGCAAGGATGCAATACGTAAGACATTTGCCTAAAAGACTAAAAAGTAACTCGTAAAACAACAAGAATTTTGTGTGACAGACGTAAGATCATGATTTTTTGGTTCATACAAATTCATTTCATAAATACTAATAGTAGACAATGCATGTACTTTCATGATACTTTAACAGAAGCTAGGTTGATAGATCCACAACTATGACTGAAATGTACTGTACTTCAAAGACAAACCACTGTTCCTGCTTTTGTTTAAAGTGTAGCTACAACGGATAAAACCCCTTTATGGGTTAGGCATGCTCTCCATTTTATTCTGTCGTTGTAATTCTACATCAGCAAAAGAGAGAACACAGTTGTTTCTTATAGTGTAAATCTAAAAATCTCTCTTGAGATCATCAAATTGAGATAAGCAGAAGAAGAATTAGAAGAAGAAACAGTATATGTAGATGTTGATGCATAAGTATACGTACAAGCATAAGTTGATGAAGATGATGAAAAACACCAAAGCACCTTTGAGACAAATGACTTACTTTTCTTCTTCTGATATCCGTGGCTGTTCTTGTGCTCGCCTCTCTCGCTCTTCGAGTTCAGATCGTAGCTTTTGGGTTTTTGCACTAGCTGCTCGAGCTCTCACTGCAGCCGCTTTTCGGCCTTTCAGTACTTTGTCATAAGCCGCACGAGCACCTGATAACACATGTCAATGGAGGATTAATTTTCATGTGAAGTACAATCTATGATATTTATACTGAAATAATTTTGACACTATTGCAAAAGTTATGAGGGAACAGAAAGAAAGAGAACTAACTGATCAACACAAAATAATAAGTCTTACCAGGGTCTAACAATATTTCTAGGATCTTCTTCAACTGGTCAAATTCTTCTGCAGCTGACTTATTATCTGGATTTTTGTCGGGATGGCATTTCAGGGCTTTCTTCCTGTATGACTTTTTGATCTGAAAGTTATTCAGAGATTAATCATATGAGCAAATATATAATGTATATAATTATAACCATTCACAAACAATTTCAATTTGTAAATGTTGTAATGCACAATTCATTTCAGTCACCCACTGCTGCCAGGATAACATGTATTATGTAATGTCCACTGTAATTTTAGTTCATCACACAGACATCTGCACTAAGGAGCCAATTACTAG